>NW_024379328.1:0-19036 GCF_016835505.1 Polypterus senegalus
TTGAAAGGAAATTAATGTTGCCATCAAAATTTCAAAATTGGTATTTATAAGAACATTTTTTGTTTCTAGTAATAAAATCCAAATTATTAATGAAAAAATCAATTTCGAAGCAGGACAATTAAAAAATAGTGGTATCACATAAGAAACAAGTGTTCCTCTATCCTCATTTCATTAAGAATTAATTCTACCGGGAAAAGGGCAGTCTTTGCTTTAATTTTGTTAATATTCTTTATAAACTACAGCCACAAATGAATAGTTAAGTGCATTTTTAAAATTCAGCCATATATTTAGTAATAAATGCTCTGGAACATTATGCAAGAACAAAGTGTTAAAAAGGTGTGACATCACTCAATACACTACTCTATCCTTGGTTTAAACCCAAAAAATAGACCTGTTTTAAGGAAAATCTTAACATGTTGTTGTCAGGTGCAGGAATGACGATGACTTGATGCTAATCAATTCCTAGTTTAAAAATAAGGAAAAGTAAAGGGTACCTCATCTTGGCATGTTAGTCAGGCTTGTGAGTCGAGACAAAAAAGAAGTTAAATGAGTCAATGCTTGAAGCTCCATCTAGCGGTTAGTGCATTATTAAATGACCCTGCCTTCCAGGAGCCTGGAGTCCTTATAATGGTAAACCCAGACAGGATGTCACCCAGCCAGCATGTTCTGTGGGGCCCCTTAGGTTTAAAGGGGGTTTGTGGATTTATCTGGGCAATGGGATGTGTGGACTATATCTAGGGCTGAGCTTGAGTGCCATGGGGAAACCAAACTGGGTGTTGATGGCAGCACATGGGTTGTAAATGAAGTATCTATTTGTGCATAATAATAATAAAATCTATATAATTTCATAAGGGCCCAAGACAACCATGGACAAAAAGGGCCAAGACAACCATGGAAACCGCCGGAAGGGCGTGGATTTACTAACCGCCGACAAGTGAACACCTATAACGCGAGGAACCATGCCACCAACTCCAAGACCATTGGATCACGAACTCAAGAGCCACGCCCACCAACTCCCGACACGACGACACAGAAAAAATGCGTCATTTTATGTAGCCTGTGAGAGCAAACCTCCGACCCGCTGACTGTTAGGAGGCATGTTTCTCGCAGAGGGTGCCATAGCAGCGTGTAAAGCGGGCGAGGGTATCCCGGGATCCTTAAAACATTCCTTTACAACTGGGGTTTAAAAAACATGGAAGTAAGCAGTCTTTAAAAACAAGTTTTGTTCGACGCTTACGACGCGGCACCCTTTTACTGTTTTACAAAATTTCATCACAATTCGCTTCCGCAACAAACCTCGTCTTCTTAGATGCTCCTGCACTTTGTACACATCACCTCGCTACCTGTCCTCTGTTTCATTCCCTCACCTGCTACCAATGTGGCCCTGACAGTCAAAAGCGGCTCTCTCCCGCTGAACTTCTCTGTGCTGGCCCGGGTTTACACAGAGGCAACACTGCGCGAGGACTATCTAAGAAGAGGCATGTTTATCAGGGTGTAAATCGCTGTAGCGGGGTAAAACAGTTTTTGTCGCGGATATGAATCGTTTATGCAGCATGTAAAACGGGTTTCCGAGGGTTTCCCATGGTCTTAGACTCGGTGGCCAGGTCTCCTGTCAGTTGCTCTTGCGACCGGGCACATGACCAGGCAGTGTGTATGCTTCGAGTGTGAGGGTGGATGCAACGGACCTTAAGAAAATCATGTGCTGTGGATGCTGAATGCAGTGGGAAAACAGTTTGTTTGGCAGATGTGAATCGTTTGCGGCGGGGTGAGAGCAGTTTGCGAGAGGATTCCATGGTCTTGAGTTGGTGGGTGTCTCTGTTAGTTGCTCTTCGGCGGGCACAGACCAGGCAGTGTGTGTTCTAAGCGGGTGGGGAGGCAGCACCATCTAAGAAGATTCATATTTTCGCGATGTGAATCGCTGTGTGCAGCGTGTCGCGCCCTTTTTATGTTGCCCTCTCAGAGTTATATCTTTTTATTCACCTACAGCGTATACACATGAATAAGCAGTCTTTAAACTGAGTTTTCGTTCGACTCACGACACGTGACCATAAAAATGTTTTACGCCTCATACAGTAATTATCCCACAACATCGCCTTTGGGTGTTCCTGCACTTTGTACACACCCCCTCACCCCAGCTACTCGTGGTCGGTGTCTTGGTGGATTATATATGAAAGGCAGCCAAAAACCGCCCGAGCAATGAAAAGTCTCGGAGTCACAGGTGCATCTGGACTGTGCAAAACAACGACTCAAGTGCGAGTTGGAGGTGGGCACATGAGCAGGCAGTGCATACTGGACGAGAAATCACAGACTAGCATGATGGAGGGAGGGGGGGCGCCGCACGGATGATTGTGTGTTGTTTTGTTCCGTGCATTGTTACAATGTTGCTTTTTCTTGCTGATTTATTACATTACCAATTTTTTAAATGTTAATTTTTCCCTGTCTTGGTTGGCTATATATATATAATATATATTTGCATTTATATAGTCTTTTCTCACACACACACACAAACACACAAATATATATATATATATATATATATATATATATATATATATATATACAGTGGTGTGAAAACTATTCCCCTTCCTGATTTCTTAGCATGTTTGTCCACAAATGTTTCTGATCATCAAACACATTTAACCATTAGTCAAATATAACACAAGTAAACACAAAATGCATTTTTTAAATGAGGGTTTTTTATTATTTAGGGAAAAAAATCCAAACCAAAATGGCCTGTGTGAAAAAGTAATTCCCCCTGAACCTAATAACTGGTTGGGCCACCTTAGCAAATAACTGCAATCAAGCATTGCGTTACTTCAATGAGTCTGTTACAGCTCTGGAGAATTTTTGGCCCACTCATCTTTGCAGAGTTTTGTAATTCAGCTTTATTTGAGGGTTTTCTAGCATAAACCCGCCTTTTTAAGGTCATGCCATAGCATCTCAATTGGATTCAGGTCAGGACTTTGACTAGGCCCTAAAAAGTCTTCTTTTTTTCTTCACCATTCAGAGGTGGATTTGCTGGTGTGTTTTGGGTCATTGTCCTGTTGCAGCACCCAAGATCGCTTCAGCTTGAGTTAGCGAACAGATGGCCGGATTCTCCTTCAGGATTTTTGGTAGACAGTAGAATTCGTGGTCCCATCTATACAGCAAGCCTTCGGGGCCTGAAGCAGCAAAAAAACCCAGACCATCACACTACCACCACCATATTTTACTATTGGTATGATGTTCTTTTTCTGAAATGCTGTGTTCCTTTTACGCCAGATGTACGGGCATTTGTTCCAAAAGTTCAACTTTTGTCTCATCAGTCCACAAGGTATTTTCCCAAAAATCTTGGCAATCATTGAGATGTTTCTTAGCAAAATTGAACGAGCCCTAATGTTCTTTTTTCTTAACAGTGGTTTCGTCTTGAAATCCCGCCATGCAGGCCGTTTTGCCCAGTCTCTTTCTTATGGGTGGGTAGAAACACTGACCTTAATTGGCAAGTAGGGCCTGCAGTTCTTTAGACGTTGTCCTGGGGGCTTTTGTGACCTCTCGGATGGGGTCGTCTCTGCCTCTTAGGGGGAATTTTGGTCGGCCGGCCACTCCTGGGAAGGTTCACCACTGTTCCATGTTTTGCCATTTTGTGGATAATGGCCTCACTGTAGTTCACTGGGGTCCAAGGGTTTAAAATGGCTTTATAACCTTTACCAGACTGATAGATTTTCATTACTTCTGTTCTCATTTGTTCCTGAATTTCTTTGGATCTTTGGGATGATTCAGCTTTTGGGTGCTTTTGGTCTATCTCTGTTCGGGCGTCCTATTTAAGTGATTTCATTGAAACAGGTGTGGAAATGGCCGGGGGTTTGGCTATGGAAATTGAACTCAGGTGTGATACACCACAGTTAGGTTATTTTTAAAAAGGGGGAATTACTTTTTAAAAAGGGCCATTGGTTTGGATTTTTTCTCCCCAAATAATAAAAAACCCTCATTTAAAACTTCATTTTGTGTTTTTCTTGTGTTTATTTATAATGGTTAAAAGGGGATGATCGAAACATTTTGTGTGACAAACATGCAAAGAATAGAAATCAGGAAGGGGCAAATGTTTTTCCCCACTGTTTTTATATAATTCCCGGGTTGGGGGCCCGGCGTGTGGGGGGACCAGGAGGGCTTATGGGCCTTCCCCGGGGGCCCCGGTACAGGCAAAAACTCACCCCCTGGGGCCCGTGGTCACTGCCCGGGGGTGCCCTCCTTGGTGGACCTCAGCACTTCCGCCACACCCCGAGTGCTTGGGGGGCAGCCCCTTTTGCCCCTGGGGGCGTCAAAGAAGTGCCGGAACACCTGGGGCACATCTGGTGTGTAAAAGGGGGTGCCTCCGCCATTCGATGGGAAGGGGGGTGGAAGAGGATGGTCTCTGGAGAAGGCAAAGGGGCCTAAGGGGGAGAAAAAGGGATTGTTGAGGCCTGAACTGGGGTGATTGGTGCTCGGCACTGGGTTGTGTGTGTCACTGTCTTTTTGTGTATAATAAATGTGTTGTGCTCTTAAAGAACATGTCTACCTGTCTGTGTCCCTTTACTAATATATATATATATATACCCGATATTTAAAAAATCCCCCTTCACAGAAGAGTGTTTTAAAAAGTAATGAAAAAAAAAAACATTTGAAAAAAAACGAAACATGATTGTCAATAATTGTTTTGTTATATATATATATAAAAAAACACACACACATATAAACATATATATATACTTAAAACATTGAAAAGGACAGGAACATGCGGGGTTGGGGTTTTTTCCGGCCCGTTATTTAAATCAGAAAAAAAAAAACAGGTAAAAATTATAAACAAACAGTTCATTGGCCGACCCCGGCGTCGCCATTTGGGGGGGCCCGGAGTGGAGGAATGTGGGAAGGACCCGGGGGGATGGGAAGGATACGTCGGGGCAAGATGGGGAAGGGCGGAAGTTCCCTCGGTCTCCATGCCTATTGGGGGCGGTTTTTTTCCTATGAAAAAACAGGGAGAAAGTTAATCCCCCCTTCCCCGGGCCCAGGGGCCCCAGGTGCTGTCGAATCAACCCAGCCCCCCTACTGGGCGGCGTGCGTGCCCCGACCCCCCCTGCCCAGGCCCCGCCCGGGTGGGGTTTTTTCGAGGGTTGAATCAGAGGGGCATCGGCTGGCCTGAAGGGTGCCCCCCCGATGTGACTAAATTTCCGTGTGGGAACCACCTGGTGACCCCCGGTTACTCTTTGTGCAGGGACACCCACTGGTGCGGCGTGATCAGTCAAAATGCGCCAGAAGGAGTCCCGGGGGTCACTGCCCATTAATGGGGGCCTCCCTCTCCACTCCCCGCCGGGTTCCCCGGTCATCATTTTTCGGCTAAAATCCGGGTGCTCGCCCTCGGCGCTTTGGCCGCCACCCAGGCCTGTGTCAAAGGCGTGGGTCGGGGGTAGGGGGCCTCGGGCCCAACCCGGGAACCGGCGTTAGGGCCCTTTGGTCACTGAGCGGTGTTCGCTTTTGGTCCACCGATGGGGGCCCCCTTTTTTTGCCCAGGTCAGTAAAAGGGTGCTGCTCTTGGGAAAAGGGTAAAAACCGGTAAACCAAAAGCCCCAAAAAGCCTGCACCTGTTTTTTTTGGGGCGGCCATTCAGATGTCTTTCATTTTGGGCTCTTGGCCCCCCTGTCCGGGGGGCCCAAAAATTTTGGCCCCCTTTTAACCCAAAAAAAAACCTTCCGGGGTTTATCAGGCGGCTTTAGCCAGTGTTGGGAGGCCCTCCCATGATCCCCCTGGTGCGGTGATACAACGTCATCGGTAAGGGCACTATAGGACTGGTGGCGTCACCCTCATCACCAGGCTTTGGAAGGTGGGGCCCCCGGTGCCCCCAAATGGGAGGACCTTGTACTGCCAGTCCCCCTGGGGTGAAAAAACCTTTTTCTCCTGCGGATGCCTTTAAAAGGGTTGCCAATACCCTTTTGATGTCAAGGGTAGTCAGATTCGAGCCGTCCCACCCCGGCTCAAGGAGGTGTAATGGGGCATGGGGTGAGCCCCGAACTGGGTTTGATTCGGGCGTCTAAAGTCATTAAGCCCCCGGGGCCGCCGGGGGCAAGGACAATAGGGCGGACCGGGACTAGGGCCCTTTTATTATTATGTCCCGGGGTTTACCTCGTTGCCTCTGCGCTTTTTGCCCCCGGGGAGTGGTGGGCCCCCCGGAGTTCCCGCCCCGTATATATGTCTCAACCCAAGCGGTCGGCGGGTGACTGCTCACTACCGGGGATGGCCGGGTTTTTGGGGCCCTCTCCTCCCCGCGGGCCGGGTCACTCTTCCCCCGGGTTAAAGGGGCTGTGTTTCGGGGAAGTGACCTACGGGGCGGGGAAGCCCCTCTCTATCTTTCAGGGCTTTAAGGTTGACATGATAGACCCCTCTCTTTGGGTCCCCGGTTGGGCTTTTTCCAAAAAATTCCCATCTTTTTCCCCTCGTGGGCCCCGGTGGCGGCGAGTGGGAGGTGGAACAAACCCACCCGGGTTTGGGGGGCGGAGTTCGGTTGTAACACGGGCCTCTGCTTGCCCCCGAGTCCGTCTTTTTTTGGGGGGCCTGACTTTTGGAGGGGGTCCCCAATTCCACGTCTCAAAAAAAGAGGGGGCCTCGGCCTCGCCTTTTTTTTGGATTCGGGATTCCCGGGGTTCCCCCCTATGGTAATTAAAAGGGGGGAGAAGCCTGGGTGGGGTACCCCCCGGTGGGAAAAAACCGCCCCGGAGGCTGGTAGTTCCTGCCGTGCTGACTCCTTCGGACATCTGTTAGCGTCTGATTAAATGGCTCGCCAACCCCGTCAGTTTGCGGGTGATGACGGCCTTTCAGGTGTTTTATCTCGAAATTTGGCCCCTGAGCATCCAGTGGGCGCCCGGGTCGGGGCCCTCCGGGGTATGCCCCAGCGGGGCAAGTTAACCATTTCCCCGCCCGGTGCAGTATTAGGGGAGCGCGGGGAAACCCGCCTCTGGTCGGGTGGCATAGTCCACCATGACTAGGATACCCCCGGGCGGGTTGGGGGCCCCGGGGTCCCCCTCCCCCTATCCCAAAGGGTTCCCCCGAGGGAATAGGGACTGGGAGCCCCGGTCCCCCCAGGAATCTGGGGGTCGCACTCCGGACGAATTGACAAAGCCCCGGGCCTCCCCGTTGATCCCAGGCCAGGCGGGCAATCCCCTCCAGTGTTTTTGGCCCGGGGGGCCCTGGGGGGTGAGCTGTGCCCCCCCAATCCCCCCCGGAAAAGGGGGTTGCAACAACTTCCCACCTCGCCCCCATGGGGGCCCTGTCACGATCATTTTCAAGGACAAAGAAGGGGGTTTCCCGGTGTGGGTCCTCGGGTGTCGGCAAAACAGAACAATGCGTTCGGGGAAAGCGCAGGGGGCATCATTCCACTGCTCCTCTTAAAGGGGCGTGGCCCCTTTATGGTCAGGCCCCCGGGGGGGCCCGGGCCCGGGGGGAGTTCCCCGGGTGTCCCCTTTTCCGGGGTCTTCCGGGTCAAGGTCCTGCCCCGGAAGGCCCCCAACACCAGCCCCAAGGGCCTGCCCCTTTTGCCGGCGTGGGGGGGCGGGAGGGGTTGCCCCCCTCGGACAAGATCCAACGAGGCCCTGGGGGGGGCCGAAAGGCTTCCCCTGATTCTTTTTGACCAGTCTTGTCCCCGGGTCACTGGGAAGGGGGTCAGGTAACCATCATTTGGTTGGGTTCCCCCCCTTTCCCGGAAGAAAAACGTAACGATTGCCAGTCCCCCCAACACAGGTAACCAACAAAATTTCTTTAACCCTTTTTCGGTGGGGCGAGCAACAATGGTAGCTTTTCGGGGAAACAAAAAAAAAGCCACCCGGGGTCCCTTTTTAACCCCTCCCCTTTTGGGGCTCGAAGGATGCGGCGGGGGACAATACCTCCGTTATGTCCCGCTGCAGTCCGGGCCGGGGGGGATGTGATGGGGGCTTTTGGGAGGTGGCGGTCTCCCCTTGAAACGGGGGCGGACCCCGGGCCCCTCTTTGCTCTGGGGGCGCTTCTGCAGGCGTCGGGGCCGGGGGCCCCCCGTCCCCGCCGGGTTCCCCAGCAGGCTTTTCTGACCCCCAAGTGGGAAATGGCTCCCGGCGTGGGGGGCCGACAAGTTTTTGGCCCCGGACCCGGGGCGGGGGAAATGGGCTTTCATTGGGTTCAACCACCCCGGACTTTCGCCGTCGGGGGCTCTGGCCCCAAAAGGGGGCCCTCTTGCCCCAAATTTTAAACCCCGGGGCGGGGGGAGGTCAAGCCAGTTCCCCCCAACCCCCTGCTGGCCGGGCTAATGCCCGTAGCGGGGGAAATTTCCCCCGGGGGAGGGGTTGTGGGCCTCCTCCTCAGGAGGTCATAAAAGGCCAAGGGCCGCCCCAAAAATGGCCAAGATGGGCCCCTCGGACCCGCCCACTGTTCCCGGGTGGCTCCTCTCAAACATGCCCAGGTAAGGCGAAAGGGGTCCTGGGGCCCCCTACCAAGGGGCTCCTGGGGTCTTCCGCCCCTTGGGCTTCCCCTAACCTGGCCCGTGGCCTCCCGCTCCCCTTGGTGGGCTTGCGCTTGCTGGGGGCCCGGGCTGGGGGTTCATTCCACCCCGGTGTTCAGGTTTCCCTCCTCATTCCCGGGGTTTTATCCTGCCGACTCGCCAGATGGGACGGGGAAATACAAATTGGGGGTTTTTCCCCGGCCCCCTATATTGTAAATCAGAACAAAAAACGGTGGTATAAACAAACGGGTTTATTCGGGGGCCCCCCCCGTGCGGCCCTTATTGGGGGGAGGGGAAATGGAGGAATGCGGGAAAGGGCCCCGGGAGGATGGGAAGGATGCGTCAGGGCGATGGCGGAGGAAGGGGGAAAGGTCGCACTGGGTCATCCATGCCATGGTGGGGGGGCCCTTAGGAAGCAGGGAGAAAGTTAATCCCACCATTCCTGGGGGGGTGGTTTCCAGGTGCTTCCCCAATCAAACGGACCCCCCCTCGCGTGGGGACAACAAAATATATACACACACATATATACAAAATATATACATAAAAACATACATCCCCATATATACATACAGGGTGTGAAAAACTATTGCCCCCCTTCTGATTTCTTTTCTTTTTTTCATGTTTTCACAAAATGTTTCTGATCATCAAACACATTTAACCATTATCAAATATAACAAAGTAAAAACCAAAATGCAGTTTTAAATGATGGTTTTTTATTTGGGAGAAAAAAAACCAAACCTACCGGGGCCTTTTGGGAAAATGGGCCCCCGAACCCAATAAATGGTTGGGCCACATTTAGCCCAAAAACTTTTCAATCAAATTCGATAACCCAAAAGAGTCTGTTACAGCCGGGGAAATTTTCCCCCGGCAAATTTTGAATTGCTTTTTTGAGGGTTTCTAGCATGAACCGCCTTTTTTTAAGGTTGCCATAGCACCCAATTGGTTCAGGTCAGGACTTTACTGGCCCTCCAAAGTCTTCATTTTTTTTTCTTCACCATTCAGGGGGGTGGTTTTGGTGTTTTTTTGGGTCATTGTCTGTTGCCCCAAAGATCGCTTCCGGTTTGGGCAACAGAGGCGGAATTCTCCTTCAGGATTTTTGGTGAAGTAGTTTATGGTTCCATCTATCACAGCAACCTTTCCCGGGCCGGCGAAAAAACCCCAGACCATCCTACCACCACCATATTTTACTTTTGGGGTTGTGCTTTTCCAAAATCTGTGTTCCTTTTACCAGATGTACAGGACATTTGCCTTCAAAAGTTAAACTTTGTCTCTGTCCAAAAGGTTTTTCCCCCAAAGTCTTGGCAATCATTGAGATGTTTCTTACAAAATTGGGGGCGGCCTAATGTTCTTTTGCTTAACAGTGGTTTCGTCTTAAATCTGCCATCAGGCCGTTTTCCCAATCTCTTTCTTATGGTGGAGTCGTGAACCGCCTTAATTGGGCAAGTAGGCCCAGTTCTTTAACATTGTCCTGGGGTTTTTTGGCCTCTCGGATGGAGTCTCTCCTTTGGGGTTTTGGTCCCCGGCCCCCCTGGGAAGGTTCCCCCGTTCCATTTTTGCCATTTGTGGATAATGGCTCTCATTAGTTAAAACTGGGTCCCAAAGTTTTAAAATGGCTTTTCCTTTACCAGACGATAGTCTAATTCTTCTTTCTCATTTGTTCCTGAATTTTTTTGGATCTTGGCATGATGTCTAGCTTTTGGGTGTTTTTGGCCTTCTCTTTTCAGGCAGCTCTATTTAAGTGATTTCTTGATTGAAACAGGTGTGGCAGTAATCAGGCCTGGGGGTGGCTAGGGAAATTGAACTCAGGTGTATACACCAAAAGAAGGTTATTTTTAACGGGGGAAAAATTTTATTCACACAGGGCCTTTGGGGTTTTGGGTTTTTTTCCTCCTTTAAAAACCCATTTAAAAAACTGCATTTTTGTTTACTTGTGTTTTTTGACTAATAGTTAAATGTGTTTGATGATAAAGGGCGTGGAAAAAATGAAAAAGAAAAAAAGAAATCGGAAGGGGAAAATTTTTTTTCCCCATTTATTTTCATATCTACATATACACACTACATACAACACACATATATAAGACCTTTATATATACATACACACATATTTAAACATATAAAACTTAAAACATATCATATATATTTTAACCATATACACAATATATATTTATATTTTCCCCTTAGAGGGGAAAAGGGCGGTTGATTGATACACCGGGAAACCCCGGCCGGGGGAATCCCGGGGGTAAATTTTCTCCTCTGCTTCCCTGAAAAAAAGCAAAACCTGGTTTGGGCCGAGTCGTTTTCCCCGCCCTTCCTCCGCATCTTCCCGCGTCACCCTTCCATCCCCCCTGCGGCCCTTTGGCATCCCTCCACTTCGGCTCCTCCCAAAAAAAAGGCCCCGGGCCCCGGGTTGGCGTCGCGCTATAAACTGTTTTTTTAAAATTTTTGACCAGTTTTTTTGTAATTTTACAATATCGGGGGGAAAACAACCCTTTACTTTCTCCCGGCCCTTTTACAAGTGGCGTAGTGGGCCCAGGATAGAGACCCCGGAAAGACGGAGGACAGGACCTCAACCGGTGCTGCAGGCCATGAAGAAGCCCCAGGCTGCAGTTTTGCCCCGCCACCCCCGGGGCCGGGGGGGAAAGGGGGCCGGGTTTGGTAAACGGGGGGACCAACCCCCCAGGCCCGCCCCCCCTTTTGGTTCCGATGGGCCCTTCAGGGCGTCGTCGTCCTGGGCATGTTTGGGGAGGGCCCCCACCCAGGGGCGGCCCCGGTGGGCGTCCATCCGGGCCCCCTGGGCCCGCCTCGCTTTTTCCTCCCGAGGGGGCCCGCTATTCGACCCCCTAAAACCCCAAATACCCCCCTTCGGCTTGCGGGCCACAAAGGGGGCAATAGGGGGAACGGGGTCTTTGCCCAAAAACCCTTTCGGGCGTTGGTTCTGGGGCAAGATGGGCGCTGGCTCGCCGGGGCGGAAGGGGAAAAGGGTGGCCCCGGGGTGGCCTGTAAAGGCCCTGGTCAATCGTCCCATTTCCCCTCGCCCAGGGTCGGGGACCGCCTCGAACTTTCGGGGCCTCCTCGGCGTCCTGGGCGTCGTTGGCGGTCCTCCGACGGGGGAAAAAGGAAAAGCCTGCCCGGGGAAACCCAAGGGGCGGGGGCCACCCCCCCTCGGCCCCCTGCGCGCCAGCCAGAAGGGGAAGGCCGGGACCCCCCGCGCTGTTTAAAGTGTCGGAAGGTCACTGCTGAAACTCCCCCATCCCCCCCGGGGCCTTTGGACTGCAGCGGGGCGTCTGGGGGTTTTGTCCCGCGCATCCGGCGAGTCGAATCGATGGTGGCTAAATGGAGCCGCCGTGGGGGGCCCGTTTGATTGGGGCCAACTTCCCTTTTGCTGCGGCTTAAACAGTGGTTAAAACACTTTTGTTGGTCCCCTGTTGCAGGGGGGACTAGGTCTTCTTTCCCGCTCCTGTGTCACCTGGAGGAACCCCTCAAATGGGGTGGCTGTTCCCTGACCCCCTTCCCCAGTGATTTTGGGACAAGATGGTCTAAAAAAAATCAGGGGTTAAAATTGGCTCGGGCCCCGTTGGATCTTTTTGGGGAAAAGGCACCCCCCGGCCTCCCCCGTGCACAAGGGCGGGCCCCTATGGCGGGTGTCTGGGGGACCTTTGGCTACGGCCCTTGCCCGGAAGTTTGCGGAAAGGATAGGGAATTTCCCCCGGGCCCAGGCCCCGACCTCGCCCCTGGCCTAATTTTATCCCGCCCCCTTTTAAAAGGGGACAGTGGAATGGACTCCCTCGCTTTCCGGGGGGTCGTTCCCCTCGCTCAACAGCGGCGGATACCGGGGCCCCCTTTTTTTCCCTTGGTGATCTGTTGTCGGTGGCTCCCCCGAGGGGAGGTTCGGAATTTTTGGCTAATTCCCGCGTCCCTTTCCCGGCGGAGATATCGGGGGCCCAATCTCCCCCCCAAACCCCCCCGGGCAAAAAAAGAACTGGAATTGCTCCGTTTTTGGCCTGGGATCTGGGGAGTCGGGGCCAAAAATCTCCAAAAGCCAGATTCCTAGGAGGGACGTCTCCTCTAGCCCCTATTTCGTGGACACCCTTTTGAAAGGATGGGGGTCGTTTGGTGGGACCCTGGACCCCCAACCTGGCCCCAAGTTTCCCGTCATGGTGGACTATGCCCCCCCCCAAAGGGGGTTCCCCCGCGCTCCTAATACAAAAGCATCCCCGGCTGGTTAATTTTTTTTTGGGCATACCCAGGAGGTCCTCCGGCGGAACCCTTCACCGGATCGTTCAAGGTGCCCAAAATTCCCGATAAAGCACCGGGGTCAGTCTTCACCCCAAAAAAGCGGGTTGGTGCAGTTTAATCAGGCCAAAAAAGATTGAAGGGAAGGCGCGGGCGGCGGAACGGACCACTCCTCCCTCGTCTTTTTTTCCTACGGGAGGTACCCCCGGCCTCCGGCTTCTCCCCATTTGAATTGCTATGGGGACAACGGGTTTGACATCCTAAAAAGAGGCTGGGAGGCGGGGTCTTCCCCTCTAAAATTTTGGGTCCCTGCGCAACTGGGGACCACTACAAAGATCAGGCCCCCCCTAAAACCCTGGCTGGTGCCCAACGCGACCCCGGGGTTAACCCTCCGTCCCCGGGATTCCGCCCCAGGACGAGTTTATCTGTCGACCTCCCTCGGCTGCTCGCTCCTGGGAGGGGGTTACGGGTTAAGGAGAGAAAGGACTCGCTTTTGGTGAAACAGCCCCTCGTCCCCGGGGGAAGGATCTATCATGTCAACCTTTAAAGCCCCGGAGAGATGAAAGGGGTCCCAGCTCCAAGGTCACTCTCCCCCTTTTTGAAGCACAACTGCCCCAACCTCGGACTGATCCCCAAACAGCGGCAAATTGGCCCCCTCCAGCCCTCCCCAGGGTAGGGGGGTCACCCCGGCGGCGCTGATTGAGCCGATATAGTCCCGGGGGCCCGGGGGCTCGGGGGGGGCCTAAAACTCCCCAGCAAAAACAGCCAAGGTGGGCGGGTGCTTTTTGGACTGGACATTGAAAGAGCCATAGTCCCTGGTCATTTCTCTCACCAGGCGGCTCCCGGAGGTTCTTAAAGACTTTAACTCTGGATCAGATCTCCCAATTGATGCCTCCCCCCGCCCCCATTTAGCCCCGAGGGGGCTGGGTGCGGCCCATATCCTTTTCCCTTGACATGACAAAAGGGGATTGGAAATTCCTTTGGCATCTGGGGAAAAAGGTTGCTGCGGGCACTAATACGGTCCTCCCATTTGGGCTGCGGGGCCCCGGCCCCATCCCGGGAGATGGTGCAAGCCCCCAATCCCATGCGCCGCCTACCTGGATGCGTTGTCATCTTTTGGCCCTGGGAGGGCATCTCCATTGGCTGTCCTCCGAACACCCCAAAAAGCCGGCCTCCCCAAAACCCCCGGAGTGTTTTTTTTTGGGTTAAGGGGGCCCAAAAATTTTTGGGTACCTCTGGACAAAAGGGCAGGTCGGCCCAGGCCCCAAGTTAAAAACATCAGAATGGCCCGTCCAAACCAAAAAACAGGTGCAGGCTTTCTTGGGGCTTCGGATACCCGGTTTTTCTCGTTTTCGAAGAGCAGCACCCGCGCCCGACAAAAGGCGGGTCCCCCATACGTGGTGTGGCCGACAAGCGAACCCGGGCAGTGACCCAAAAAAAGGCCCCCACTTCCCCTTTTTCCCCGGACAGGGCTCCGTTTATTCTCAGACCCCGGGGCCGGACACAGGCCGGGTGCCCTGCTGGGAAAAACGTCGATGGTGGGCCCAACCCCGTGATGTACCTTGGGGCGTGGGGGGGAACCGGTGCGCGGCGGGAAGGCCTTGGCCATTAAGTGGAGTGACCCCCCCCCGTTTACCTGCTGGGTGGAATTGCTCTGGTGACTGATCCGCTGCCCGTGGATGTCCCTACAAAAAGCGAATCCGCGGGTCACCAGGTGTTCCTGGGCCCCCTTAAGTTCCTGTCACTTATCGGGGGGCCCGCTAGGCCTCCCCATCCCTCCCTTTCCGACCCTCGGGTTGGTCCGTCCGACCGGGGGTCCGGGCTAAGGGGGAGTTCCGCCCAGGAGGAGGCCCGATTGATTCGATGCACCTGGGGAAACCTTGGCCCGGGGAAAGGGGGTTCTTTTCCCTCTGCTTCCTCCGAAAGAAAAAACCTTCCTGCACCATGGCCTGGATTGGCCCCGTGCGATACTTCCGCCCTTCCTGCCATCTTTCCTGGCGTCATCCCTTCCCCCCTCCTTCCCCGGGCCCTTCCCCATCCCTCCACTTCCGGGTCCTCCCCCAAAAAAATGGGCCGCGCCCGAGTCCGTCCGGGTATGAACTGTTTGTTTATAATTTTGCCAGTTTTTGTTTAAATTTTCAAATTTGGGGGGAAAAACCCCCCCCTATTCTCCTCGGTCCTTTAAATAAAGGGTATATAAAACAAAAAAAAATATATAATTTTTATATATATATATATATATATACTGCCCCTCTTTGGTTGGGGCAACTTTGCGGGGGGGCCAGAATCCATCAAGGAAGAAAAAAGAAAAACTTATTTTACAAAATCTGAATTTTTTTTTTTTCTAAATAAATTTAAAAGGGCAGGGTATTTCTTAAATTTCGCTGCTTGTTAAAACGGATGTCTGCGGGAATTTTGAACTATCCTATCTGTTCAAGTTCTATTTAAATTTTAAATAGAAAGGGAATTTTTTTTTATGGAAATATCTTTGGGAGGAATTAAGTTAAATGTAGGCTCAGTTTCATACATTTTTCTTCCCATAAAAAAAAGAATAAAATTGCCCCTTCCCAAAAAGATATTTGTGTCGACTAAAGAAATTTTTCGAATGTGATGGGAATTCAGATGGGGGTTGCGGGCCCACATGAGTTCTCATGCTATTGTTGTTTTTCACCTGTGATAAGCCCCCCACTGCTGTTCTTTAGTTACCGGGACCAAAACCATTTCCGAATAAAGTTCCCTTATTCAAAAGCCAATTGGTGATCTGTCTTTCTGTGTTAACCCCCAACATCTCTCAAACCAAAAGGGGGTCCCAACAAAAAGAATAGGGGACTCTACTCATGCTTCTGGGGAAACAACCCGGGCCGCACTAAGCGACCTCTACTATTCCCCGCGGGTGGTTTGTCTTTGGCGTAGCATTAACGGTTTTTTTCAGCCTCTTTGGAAATTTTTTTTTTTCCCCCTCTTGGGCCTTGAATTTTTTTATATTTCCTCCTTTCTTCCCAATTGTTTTTACCTTCAATTATATAATGTATTTTCTTCACGGTTTTGGAGTCTTCCTGGTTTTATTAATGATTACTGGGGCTGATATTCACAAACCCCGCCCCCGGCCGACTCAACCCCATTACAGTATATGCAAAAAAAAGCTTCCAAATTTCCCTTTTCCGCAGAATTTTAAAATAAAACCTCCCCAACTTTTGTAAGGGCTGAAAAGGAATGAACCTGCTAAATTTGTTTTCCTACACGGGAAGTTGGGGGTGGTGATGGTTAGTGAGTAGTCGTCATCAGGGGGGGCTTTCCCTTTTTTAAAAGAAAAATTTGTTTTGTGTGTGATTAATTGGGTTTTTTTCGGGTAGACAGACTCTACTAGAAAAAATTTTCCCAGGGCGCCCCAAAAACAGATCTGTTTAAAATGTATGTGGAAACCCAAAAGACGATTTTATTATTTTGGGCCTCGGGTTTTTGGTTAATCCTCCCATTGCAAATTTGAAATTTATTACTTCTTTTTCAATAAATTTTTCAGCTCTGGCGTGTCTCAGTTTTTTGACTATCTGGGAACTCCTGAAAACATCTGGGGAATTTTTTTGATATATGGGTTTTGGGGATGTATAATGAAAATTTCTTATTTCTGGTCCAGGATAAAAAATGTTTGGTATCTTGACAGCATTTCATCTTTCCTTTGAAAATTCTGGGGAAAATCAAAGGATGGTTGGAAAACCCCAAGATCCATCAACCATCATCCCTCCCTCCATCCCTTTGCTTATCCGGGAATTTGGCAGGGGGCAGGGTTAAAAAATGTAACCCCAAGATTAAGTTCAACAAATAAATAATAAATTTTTTTCAACTTTTGTGTATGCTTATGAAGAACTTAAATTTTTTTATCTCTCTATTAAAAAAAAAAAATTTTGGGGGGGAACTGGGGAGATGAGACAATCTTCTCGGAAAGGGCTTTGATGTCCTCAAAGCCCTTTTAAATTTCCCCGAGACCAGTGATGAGACAACATTTAAAACAAATTCACAAACATCAAACCAAGCTATTGTTAAGCTTTTGGCAGACAGACACAGGGCCCCCAGTTCAAAAAACAATGACTGAAAAGCAGAACCGGTTTCAGGTGCCCGCCCCTTCCCCCAATTTTCCCCCCCCCTTTTCCTGCGACAGCGGGACTGAAGTAGGGGACGGTTTTGGGCTTTGAAAATGGAGAAACACGCAAACGAAAACACCGCTACCAGCAGCCAAGCCAGCAGATGATCGACTGCAAGCCCTGCGTTCATTCACCCCCCCTTCCTGCAGTGGCAGGGACCGGGGTTAAGGAGGCTGCTGTACAGGCAAATGATCAATGCGCACCAAACGAAAAAACACTCACCCAACGAAAACGAGCTGATCCAGCGGGATCCCCAGTGTTTCGCCGCCCCCCTTCACTAAATGAGCAGCGTTATAAATCCGGTGAGAAAGTTTTAAACCCCCGCCAGAAATAAAAAGGGCAAGTATTGTTTTTTCAAAAATTTTAAAAATAAAGTGAAAATAATGCAAAGTAACAAATCCCCTGAAAAAACAATCTCTTTAAATTTTATCCCGTAACCAAACCCAGGGGGGGGCGGGGGGCGAGCAGGGGAAAACCCCTAGTTGGTTATATAATAAACAAATTTAAATTTTATTTTTTTAAATTTGGGGTCTTTTTTTGTGTTTTGTTTTGGCAGGGGGGTTTTCTTTGGTAACTTAAAAAAAATTTATGCAACCCACAAACCTCTTAAAAAATGCCCCCAAATGCAGGAACCTATGTACTCTATCAAACACTTCCCAAAAAAACCCAGTTCCATCTTGTGACCTGTCTGGCCTCCATCTTTTATCCCACAAGTGGGGTCCATCTGGAAACCCTTTGGACAAATGTTGGGGGGGAGTTTGCCCCCAGAGGGAAACCCCCTTTAAACCTATATGGAACGTCCTCCCCCTGGGAGTGGCTGGGCTGGTACCCTCACTGAGCATTTTAGCATTGCCATGAGGAAAAAGTAGAAAGACAGGTAGCAATAGTGCCCCCTCTGTCTGGGTAGGTTTTAACCTTGCCGCCAGGGGGGAATCTTGGACAGTTCATGACAATGAATATGGGAAAAACAATTAACATAGGGAAAAGATAATTCTAATCCCTGCTTTTGAAACACTGCCCTTTGCAATATACTACCAAATCTTTTTAATTATCATCAATATATTCAAATAATTTTTGGATATAAAAACCCCAAATTTTTTAAAAATTTTTTTCAAAGTTTAAAAGGGTTCAAATAGTTATCATCAGCATATTCAAAACTAAGGGGGAAATCTTTCCTAACAGAATAATGGTTACCCTCAACTTTTTAAGGTCTGAAAATGGGTTTTTGAAAGTTGGTAAACTCACATCTCTAAAAAAAAATGTAAGTTTGAACTTGGTAATTAACATAACTTTTTTTGACATAAAGTTTTATTTAATCCTGCCATTAAATTTGGGGAGAATAAAACTATTGAATATGAGAATTTTGATTTAACATTCACTCATCCCAAAACATAATTTTTTTAAGGAGGAAAAAATTTAAAAAAAATTTAATTGCCTTCGTGTACTGATCATTTATCTATAAATGGGATAGTGCTTCTTTTTTTAAATTAAAATTTAAAAAAATATTCAAAAAAGGGGAAAACCTCTTTGAAAAAAAATTTTGGATTTTTTTGTAGCAGCTACTGGACCTATTTTAGGCTTACTGTGGCCTTTTAACAGTTCAATTTTAAAAAACAAGAAAAGTGGTATATCTTTTTAAAATTTTGTTTAGAAATTTTAATATTTTATGATATTTGAGCTCTTACATTTTTGAAAACCCCGAAAGGTCAAGCTTTAAACAGTTCTATAAAATTTTTTACATTTAGGTGTTTCCTTATTTTTTCCCAATTTCAAATTCTGAAAAAATGTCAACTTTTTCCCTTTCCCAATATGAAAAAAAAAATGCAAACAATTCATTAAAAAATAATCTGGTATTAAAAACATTCTTTTTTAATAAGCACAAATAAAATGTTTTACTGTTTTCTTTTTTTCTTTTTTACAGGCGTGAGAATAAAATAATTATTGAAATTGAGCAAAACTCGACGAGATTAGCACTTTGAAAATTTTTTTTACAAAAAAATTGGGAAAACCCAAACTAAATTAGCAAAGGTGTGGTAAAGTGGGAAAGACTGTCTAAAACAGCTTCAACACATTATAAAACCGGTAAGTAAACCAATTATTCGTTAAGAAATTTTTTTAAACTTTTTTTCTAATTTTTCCATTCAACTTTGAATTGGTTTGTGGTTTGGGGAAAAATTTAAATAAAATTAAA
>NW_024379329.1:0-7304 GCF_016835505.1 Polypterus senegalus
CCTTGGGTTTCTTTCACAATCCAGGACATTGGAACCATCACTATTGGAATTGGGCATATCAGGGCCTTCCTGAGAGGACCCTGTCTTTTGAGCATCCCACATGTAATGCTGGTGGGGTATCATTCTTCCTCCGTGGTCTGAACCCAGAGATCACGGTTGTATGGCCTGCGTGGAGATGGGCCTACCAATACCTTCCAACTCAATGTCCTGGAATCAACCTTTTTGAAAATGACAAGATAAGAAACAATTGGCTTCATAATTGACAAGAAATAAGAGAAGGACAATATTTTGAGGTAATTCTACTTAAAACCAACACCTAACCAAATATAGAAGCTACCTCCAGGGGAAGAATAGAGGATAAGCTTTGCAGAAGATGCAGAGAAGCAATAGAAACCACCTCTCACATTCTAGGACAATGCCCATTTCTACAAAAAGAGAGAGAATAACAAGACACCATAAAGTGTGCAACGCCATCAGAAATGCAATCGAAGAAGAAGGATGGACCTCATTCAAAGTAGCATTGCTGTTGTGGCCCATATGCTGTTAACTGTTATTTGTCCAACTGTGCTCCCCCTTTGTCTTGCATTTATTAACACACCTGTCAGTCAAGTCCCACACTCACAGTGGTGTTATATGAAACTCACGTAAAGCATGTAGGTCCCATAATAAACGTTTAAATACAATACACCCCATGTGTCTCACGTAGGCACCCCTTTATCTCTTGTTTTTCTCACGTCTTTAAGGTATATAAACCCCTGGGTCTGGTTAGTTGTGCTACGCAGCAATTTGGACATCAGTCTACACGCTTCTCTTTGTCTCGATCGTGGAAATCTCTCGCCTTGTAAGCGTCTTTCAAAGCTTTATTGTTTAATGTATACTGTCTGCTACGTACTGTTTTGTAAATCATTATTTATTGTCACCTGTAAATGTTTCTTTTGTATATATTTCAGTTTACAACAAGGTACATCCAGTGAAAGCCTTCAAGAAAGTTCACCCTTGTCATTTTTATGTGGATGTGCCGAGTTGTTTAAGCTCGCTGCAGCCACGTTGTACAATTGGGACGGAATGAGGCAGAAAATCGCTTAAAACAGTAAGAGTTTCAGAACTAAGACCTGACCTTATATGTTGGAATGGACCAACTGATGTCGTCATGCATATCACAATCAGATACGAATTTAGTGACAAAGAAACAAACAAAGCCAAAAAGGAAACAGAACAAAAGTACAAGAAGATTACTGAGCAAGTTAAAGAATTGTTAAAGTGCACCTCAGTGAAAACTTGTGGAATTGTAGGAGGAATCACTTCAACAATAAGGTCTTCGAAGAAATGGGTTTCTCAAGGAACAGAACTAATTCAACTGGGAAATCTGTCTTTAAATAATTATTAAAAAAACATTGTTTTACCAGAAATATTGAATTTAGTTTTCCTATATTGAAATTGGTTAGAGGGCCTGATTGCTAAAACAGGAATTCTTTCAAATTGGTAGTGTTGTCTAATGGGAAGCAGAAATAGAGCGACACATCAGTGTTCACTGTGGGAATCAGTTTATACTTCTTAAAATCTCGAATCACTAAGCTATTCTCTCATCGGTGGAATTAGTAATAGGGCGACACTTAGTGTAAGGATTGGGGTTCATCTTAGCCTTGCTGAGCCTCCTTGGCTGTGGTCCTATGGGCTGAATCTCATAATGATTACATCCCCATGGACATGAGGGGTGCATACCATACATCACGTAGATGACATCTCGGACAAGGACGAGGGGCAAGAAGTTCGACCCAAGGGGCGCTGTTGACGAGCAACATTAAAACTCAGAATATGCCTGACAGCCCATTTAACTAGTTAAATGCCTCGTTATCTAATTAGTGACGTGAATGAATGGATGGATGAACGAGATTCCTACTGTCCCTACCGGCTATCCAGAAAAACCACAGCCAAATGAACAGGTTTGGCAGAAACAATGGAGAAAGAAGACCCTGTTGAGCCTGACTCTAGTCTGGCACTGTGAAGAGACATGAGAGGTGTAGAATAAAAGGGAAAGCCCCGACCCGGGGCACCACCGGTGAAATACCACTACTCTTATTGTTTTTTCACTCACCCAGTGTGGCAAGAGGGGGAGCCCCCCGGGACTCTCATATCTGGCATCAAGCACCCAAGCCACCCTCGGGCACGACCCAATCCAGAGACAGAGTCAGATGGGGAGTTTAACTGGGGTGGTACACCTCACACACTGTTAATGGAGGTGTCCTAAGGTGATCTCATTGAGGCCAGAAACCTCCTGTGAAGCAGAAGAGCAAAAGCTCAAATGACATTGATTTACAGTATGTATTGTTCAGAGGTGCCGCTGTTTTTCTTTCGACTCTGGAAGACAGCTTGTGTTTGTGTGTTCACCCTGCTAAGGAGAGGAGTCACGTTCAGGGATTGTTCCTGCCTGGCGCCCGTTGCTTGTTGTGATGTGACCTGCTCTGGATAAGCGTGAAAATAACATGGATGATGAATGTTGTTTAATAAATCTTAGTATGAAGAAGAAAAACTGTGTGACTAACAACATTAAAATGAGCAGTGAAAGTGGGGGTCTGCAGCAGTCATCTATCACTGACCACCATCACAAACAAGTTATAAAGAAGGCAAATTTGATTCTGTCACATGGCAGCCATCCTCTGTCACCAACGTGTCACTTGTAGCCATCAACCTGATGATTTAGGGTCTCAAGGGTGAAGACCTCCAGACTGAAGTCCTCTTTTATCTCAGAGCTATCAGCCTTCTGAATTCTAGTGGCTGCAGGAGTCCTGCGGAGTTCTGAATTATTATTGTGTGCTCCTCGTTATTATTGCTCATTAATCGTTATTCTGATTTGTAGAAGTCTTATGGTGTGTGTGCTGATTACAACAATGGCTGTCATGTGTGGTCTCTTTTATTATTTTCTTGTCCCTATTTAACAATGTCCTACGTGTCACACATTCCCGCTGCTCACAAATTACCTCTGGGATAATAAAAGTCTTCTGCCGTCCTGAAGAGTAAAAGCCACACATGCAAAGAGAGAACATGGAGATTCAACACCGCAGTGACCGGACGAAGGACTGGAACAAGAACACTAAATCAAAAGGGCAGAAGTGCGGACCACCACATCATAATACCTCCTGAATAAACACACAAGGGGGTCTGAAATGAGGGGGCAACTCTTAAAGTGGAACAAGTAAAGCATCAGCTGAGCAGAGCAGAAATAAAGGAGCTGAGAGTCCGTCAGGAATCATCTTATACAGTGCAGACCATAATACCTTCAAACACAGTTTATGGGTCACGATTACTGGTGTACTCATACCTCAGAATAAAAAAATTAAGAAATAAAGTCTTTTTTGCATAAAATGATTATTTAATTTTACAGAAATGTGTTAATTCACAAATACACATCACCACAGAGGACCATTTTGTCTCCTCAGGTCCACCAAAAAAGGGATGAAGCAGACATGGAGTGGACAATCCAGAGGCCCAAACCTCCACCAAAGCCCTGGGTGCTCGTCCATCACAGGCCACGGGGAGAACACGAGAACAGCAGACATTCATCAGGCTGCTTTGGAACGGAGAGGCCGCCGTGAAGCCAAAAGTCTCCGTGAATATTGTGTAGTAAATTTGGACAAGAATAATTTAGTGAAGCGACAGTATGAGATGGGACAGCACTGAGGATTATAAAGACGATTCAGAATCATTCAAGGGTGGTTTTAAAAACAAGGAAAACCTTTTTAACTATTATAAAAATATTTTTAAACAGTAATGACAGGCAGAGAGTTCTTCAGATCCAAATGTAATTCCTTTATTAAAGGTTTAAGATTCTCTGCTTTTCTAGAATTGAGCACAATGCTGTTCTCTGAAGTATTAATTGTGTTCTCTATGAGGTGAGCAGCTGCGGCTAATGAGACTTCACAAATATTAACAAATGTCAGTCTAAAGCAGCAAATCCTACGTTTAATTGTGGACATCAAACCTCATTTGACCTTCTCAGTCGTCCATTTCAGTTCCTCACAGTCACCTCAGTGTCATTTAGTGAGCCAGCAGTGTGAGGAGTGAAGGCCGACTGCTCTGTCTGCACTCGTCTGTCGTCTGCTGCCTTATTGAGGAGGAGTGCAGATTAAAGTGCAGGGATAGGAAACATTAACTTCACAATAAAATGAAGAGTTATTTTCAATATACAAATAAAATAATGAAGGAACATGTGTTTTTTGTTCCAAAAAATTCATTTATTTTACAACATAAAATAAATTACCAAGAAGTGCTGAAGTATTTGTATCAGTTTATTACAGACTCTAATAATGAAAATCATTCTGGTGAAATAATCAATATTCATAAGCAGGCCATACTCTACACTTACTGAGTATAATTTTAACAAAACCGACGCCCTACAGCAATACAGTGACAATAAATCAAATGACATTTATTAATAAAACACATTTAAAAGCAGACAGCAGCTGCACCAAAGTGCTGCCCAAATTCAAACAGAACTGAAACTGCGAGATAAAACCCAACATGAACATAAAATGAAGAAGACCAAGAGGACCAAGCAGGTCTGCAAACCCCAAAGCACAAAATCATAAGGACCCGCAGTTCAAACCACAGTGAGACTTTACTCTGCGTCTTCAAAAGCCAAGAAAAACAACAAATCATTATATGAGAATTTAAATGTTCTGAGAAAGAAAGCGTTTCTATTGTTAATAAATAAGCTGAAGAATCACACTGCTAATATGAACACGAGCAGAGCCACAGTGCACACCAAATTCTAAATATCTAGCACAGAAAAGGACTTTTATGTTGTTCATTTTCTTCACGTTTACAGTAAATTGAGCACTGAAGAAGCTGTCCTAAATATTTTTAATGTGAAGATTATTTTCAGTGCTTTTCGAAACCAGGAATAAAAAAAGGCATAAAGAATTGGATTAAGTCCAAAGTTGACTTCAGTTAGCAACACAAAGGCATTCCTGATGACACGCGTGATCGGTTTACTAAAATCCGCACTCAAAGAGAAGAGATCAAGAGGCAGCCAGCAGATCATAAAAGCCCCCACAACTACTCCTAATGTTTTTGCGGCTTTTCTTTCAGAGGGTTTTGATATTTTTCTGTCACTCACCTCCTCAGTTTGTCTCTTTTCTATCATACAGTTGATGGCTCTTGAATGGCTTCTTGCAACTACAAATATTCTGATATAAAAACCAATCATTAGGAAATAAGGGATAACAAAAATGATGACTATAATAGAAATGACCATTTGTTTAGAAGAGTAGAGGGCACACGTTGGTTCACATAGCACAGTTTCAAAAGTAGAGAAGCACAACTGTATCAATGTAATGAAAAGTGCAAACAGCCACACTACAGCAATGCTGACCTTGGCAACAGTCAAAGTTATTTTTGAGCTGTAAAAGAAAGGATGGCAGACAGCAATGTAGCGATCAATGGATATTAAAACCACATTATAGATCACAACTACACTGAGAAAATTGGCAAGTGTGACATACAAATAACAATAAATAACTCCAAAGTACCAGCAGGTGTCAATCACGAGATTCAAAGTGATGGGCATCACAAAGAAACCCACCAAGAGATCAGTGGCTGCGAGTGAAAGGATCAGAAGATTAGTCGGCGTGTGCAGCTGAACAAAGTGAGAAATAGAAATGATGACAAGAAGATTTCCAAAGACTGTCAATAAAGATAAAAGACACGTGAAAATATAAAAAAGCACATAAACCTCAGTGTCATAAATCACTTTTACAAGGTGACAAGATGCATTACTGTAAGGAAAGCAAAGACCAATTTTCAGTCCATTCCACTCCATGTGTGTCTCTGACTGAGCCGTCCTGCCTGCACACTGAGATGTTTATACACTGAGGCCCTGCGACTGCCATATTCTCTCTGCTGACGTAATTCACATGAGGCGTCTCTCTGCTGTGTGTGCTTCACAAATTCTCTCAGGATGTTTGTTTGTTCATTTCAGTTCTTACTCACTAATGAGTTCATCAAATCTCAGATGTCTTCATTATATTTGTCTGTCAGGAGCCGCTCAGGCCTGCAGTGTCCAGCAAACACGCCACACTGAGCCAATGTGGGAGGGAGACGTTTGGGCTTAAAACTGTGACCACCTGTGGTGCCCAATGTTAGCAGCCAGCATGGGCAGCCCACCGTGGCCCCCAGTTTATTTTGGGCAGGTCACATTTAAAGCTTTTTCTGTGAGGCCCATCAAATCCACTTTTTCTGTCATTTTGGGGATTGTTACAGCTGGAGTTTCCCTGTGGCAGGACTTTATTTTTTATTATTTTTAGATTTTTATTTTGTAAAGTTGGAGCCTTTCGAGCGCTGTATACACATACTGTATAAGAAACACATTTCAGACCAGTGGTATTGAGTCAGGCCCTTGACACATCTTTTGTGTGATCGCTTGTTAGAGTCACAGCAGGTTTATGAAGACACAGCTTATGACAGAGGAAGACCTCCGACATTGTGATTCACACACAGCGTTTATTGAAGAGACGAGTGTTTCTGTGTCATCCGTGTTACTCGCCTGCCTTTGCTTCGTACACCCGAGTGTCCATGAAGGGTTTCTTCTGCCCAGACCCCTTATATCAAATCTGCTGGGCTTCACTCTTGGCCTACAGACCCCTCTAAATTCTTGCAGTGGTAGAGCTGGCATCTGCTCCTCCACCAAGGACACGTATTTGTTTATGTGATTTATACAAATTGTGGGTGACAGCTCACACATACTGAGGCCACTCTGGTCCTGTGTCACCTGTCAACTGCACAATGTCTGAGGACCCCTCCAAAGAGGCCTGGGGGAAGGTCAAGATGAAACCCCAACACTTTCACATATGTATGTGAGAAGCAGTGGTGCGGCTGTCCTTCCAGTTCTGAGGAGGATTGTGAGGTGCTTTGTCTCAACAACTTCAATCTTCACAAGCCCCCCAAGCCTTGCCTCCAAGACCACTCTGCTGCCCACAATGTCTCTTAACACCCTGAAGCAGCACAGCAGTTACTCTGACCAGTCCATCGGCTCCGACATACAACTCCGGTCATCTCTCTGGGGTGCTGTCCTTTAAGCAGGCTGCTCCTGGCACTACTGCCATTGCAAACACTGGCACCACCAGCACTGCAGACTGTCAGGACCCTGGTAGGCACATGTTCTGCACAGTATGGCCCTTTTATTAACTGTGTACGGCTGTTCTCTGTGTGTTAGTCACTGAATGTCTGTTGGTGCAGTTTGGTGCCAATGCTACTGACGCGCCACTCGTATGATGATAACGTCCTTATATTGTGGGCACAGCACCCGA
>NW_024379330.1:0-32339 GCF_016835505.1 Polypterus senegalus
CAGGAAGTGACGTCAGGTCAGGCAGGTTTTCCCGTATTTGATCTGCAGAAATAACAGACAAAGGTTTAGAGCACCCCGCCACCCCCTGGTAATCACTTCCATTTGGTCCCTTCAGCTCGCTCTTAGTTGTAATGTGTGACAATGGTTGCATCATACAGATAACTTACAATTTTGACCTAATATTAAATATCTTATCTTATCACACACAACACCATTTTCAAGTTTGTTCAAAACACTACTCTTTGTTGGAATGAATGAATCACAAGTTGAGCCAAATCATCTCGCAACAACATTAATGAGACACATTTTTACATCACATAATTTGCACATTAACAGAGAAGAAATGCTTTCTATTTACATAAGCAATTTCATTTTCTGAAGGTGCAAGGTGCATGTAGTCAACTGCTCGTTGCTGCGAATTACGCTTTGATGTTGGCCTGTTCAGTCACAGTGTAAGGAAATCTTATATATCTGGATGACAAGCGGATAATACCATCCCAATCAGTCTGCCAGTTCACGGTGAAAAGCTCCTGTGTCTAAAAACCCAAAGGTGGGCAGAATTTGCAAAGGAACAGGAGGAGCACAATTCCTCAAAGTCTGCCTTTGTAAAGTTGACCACATTCAGTATGGAGCTTCAATAGAATTGCTCTTGGAAATCTATATAGACTTAGAAGCCAGTCATCATAATGGGAGAAGAAATCAGTATGATCTCTTCTAATTCTTCTATTTGTGATGTCTTCTAACAACACTAGAGCAGCATGGTAGTTGGAATAGTTTGTCATACTGGGCACCATTATATTGTTAAAGATTGATTACAATCAAGTGCCTTAAATTTGTAAACAATATGAAATTAATTTCTGTATATTTGATAAATCCCTTTTCATGGATGCATATCTAAAATGGAAAGGGAAACCAAAAAGAAACAGTAACAGTGCTTTTAACACTGGGTGCCACCCATTTATCAAACCGAGCAGAAATGTGTATACACATGGTCTGAGGCTGCCGTGAAAATGTGTGTTGTGTTATGGCAAGTTTAGTTTTTATACATCTCGACATGAGCATGGAAATGGGTACACAACATTTATACATGAGGCCCTAGGTTTGTTAGTCCAGGGATAGTATCCACAACCCTAACTTAAACCTACCCCTAAGCCTAACCCCTTGATGTATTACTCTTGGCAACTGTTGCTTTTGTATTGAAGTTAGTTGTGGTTCAAAATTAAGTCAAAGGGGTTTTCTTTTCTTTTTGAGCATTTGTAAAGTTGCAAGATCACATGCTCCACCAAATATTTCTTTTGTTACTATCAAAAAGGTCTTGCCAATGTGTGCAGAGTTTTGAGTGAGAGGTGGCAGATAATTCCATTAGCTGGTCCCAAGGAATGCAGTAATCCCTCACTATATTGCGCTTCAACTTTCGTGGCTTCACTCTATTGCAGATTTTATATGTAAGCATATTTAAATATATATCGAGGATTTTTTGCTAGTTTGTGGGTTTCTGCAGAAAATGGGTCTTTTTATTTCTGGTACATGCTTCCTTAGTTGGTTTGCCCAGTTGATTTCATACAAGGAACGCTATTGGCGCATGGATGAGAAGCTACCCAATCAGAGCACGCGGTTAAGTTCCTGGGTGCTGATTGGCTCAGTGACGGAGCGCAGAATTCAATTCCGCTTTGTGTTAACCATTAAATCTCATCTTGCTCATTCAGCAGCAACGTGTTTCGCTGTGTAAAGAGTTAACTTGGCCAATAAGCTACTCGATGCCCACTCCAAGACACTGAGCGACAAAGATTTGGCCGAGATGACCAAGTCAGCGAGTGAGGAAGATAAGGAACAAGAGGAAGAAGACGCCAGCCTAACTCTCGAGCGTCTCGTGACCTTTCTAAGAATGGCAAAACACCTCCAGACATCGGTTTGAAGAATGGGACCTGCAAATGATTTGTTCTTTGCAATTTAGAAATGCTCTTGACAACGCCAATGAAATGTATAAAACCTCCTTACACAAATGAAAAAGCAGCACCAGCAACTGCCCATCACGATGTTCCTTACCCATAAAACGCTGCCTAGTATGCCTTCAGTGGAAGAAGAAACTCCAGACGACAATGGCAGTGCTACACAATCCCCTGAAGAGGCTCCTTTAGAAGAGCTGTAACGCTCTCCTTTGTTAAAATTAAACTCATCGTTATCAGACAAGTCATCGTGTCATTGTTGCTGAGTACCCATAACTAATTTTCCACATACTTTGTAAATGTACGTATGTTTAGTGTAACTGTACACACATTTTACTGTATATAATTTTTCTTGCATTGTACATATTTATTGCTGGTGGCCTGTCTATCATAATGGCTGTAACATATGTGATATTAGAGACGCTCGATCTTTAAAATAACATTTAGGTTTTACTGTATATAAACAATGTGTTTACATTGTGGAGGATTGCCGCCGCTTATCCCGCCAATACACCCAACCACCAGGTGGAGCTCTCCTTGCAGCATGGAGGTCCCCAGAAGACCAGCAGGGCATCATGGACAATGGAGTTTTATGCACAGCCCTGCTGGATGCCATGGGGCCACTAGGGATACTGCAGGAGGAGTAATGTATATTTTTCCCGCCCCAGAAGCACAAGTGGACAAGAGGAATGATGTGCTTCCGGGGTGAAGAAAAAAACTTGTACCTGACCCGGAAGTGATTGAGAGTCACATGGACTGAGGATAAAGAACACTTCCAGGTCAGGAGATATAAAAGGACTGTGGGAGCTCCCAGACGGCGAGCTGAGCTGGGTGGAAGGGTGGAAACGCTGTCTGGGAGTTGGAGGATTGGTTTATTGTTAGTTATTGTGATTAATATGAGTATTGTGGTGGAGAGTGTGATTTGTGCACTGTGGCGATTCAATAAAGTCATCATTTGGACTTTTACTTGGTGTCTGGAGTCATGGACAGGGGTTCAAGGGAGCGAGAGCGCCCCCTATCTACCACAACATACATACTTTAAATGAATCATACCTAATATCTAAGAGAATATTAAGGGGTTATGCTGTATAACTGTGTGGGAAATGTTTATAAGAGTGTGGGAGAGTTTATAAGGGCTTACAATATATAAAAATAACCATATAAACATATCGCTTTTTACTTCACGGATTTCCACCTTTACGGAGGGTTATGGAGCGCAACCCCTGTGATCGAGGATGGATCACTGTAAACTCATAAGTCGAGTTCCACAGCTACTCAGCCAGGACTGAATCTGCTGCATATTGTCCCAGTATGTATACATTAGGAGCCACAGGTCTTCAAGTTAAGCAATGTACTCCAAGTCTGGGTCTTGGCATTTATCTCCCAGCCAGTTGTTTTTGCTTTAGCCACTCATATCAGAGGTTAGATAAAGAAGAATAAAGAAGAACATACACAGCACCACAGCTGTTGGCTTCGGTCCATTGGTTCTATAGTTATACCCACTTATAGCACAAGATGTTCTCACTTGTACAGGAAGCACTAGAAGGTTCCAGCATTTTGGACTGTCACTGTCATTCTGCTCTTTGGTCATCCCTGTTGAGGCACAGAGCTTATCTCTATGAACCAACCTGGTTGGAGAGATTTGTAAACTTCTTAAGATCTGTTCAGTCACTACTCCTAAAAAGTCAACCCAAGGCTAAAGAGTCCAAATCAAAATTCAATAATCAAACTCAAAGACAAAGTAAAAAATAGTCAAAAGCCAAAAAAATCCAAAATGTACTCCCACAATGAACAATACTCTACAATTTAATTGTGGCTTCTGCTGGGGCCAACTCCTTCTCCTGAATATAAGGGCACATGACAGTGATGTCAGGGTGGACTTACCACTCGGGGTTCCACCCACAGAATGCAAGGAATTAAAGAAAACAACTTAGATACACAATACATAAATATTAAATAGTATTTAAACATAACAATATTAACAAAAATTGCATAAAAATGAAAAAGAACAATTAAAAAATAGCAAAAATATCAAAAAAAAGAAAAGAAGGGTTAAGCCAGACAATAAACTCACCAAAAATTAACAGCAAGCTATCTGTATCTGGCTGTGGTTCTCTCAAGTATTACGTAGAGGCCTTCAGTGCCACCCTTTTTGCCAAGTTTGGTGTCGACTTGTGTTGGCTTGATGTTGCATTTTAATATAAGACAGCAGTCACCTTTGGCTGTTCCCCTTGGGCTAGACTCTGAAAAGAGAGTCTGCTGGTTGCCATGATGCAGCTCCAACTGTTGTTTTGTGATTTATTGCACTTCCACCTGGGTCCTTGTTTTCATCGGATCAGATGTTATCTTTTTAGCTATGCCAAAGCTGTTATAAAAATCAGCAGAAACAAAAAAAGAGCTAGGGTCCCAAGCCTAGAAAGCCCCCTATTTATTACAGGAGAGCTAAGTTGAAATGTTGAAGTTGAAAGAATGTGCATCACAAGTGGCAACAGTGCAGGCATTACTAACACACTCTGCGGTGATCCCTTCATTTAAGTAGAAATGTAGACCTTTTAAAGCCCAGTGACCAAGTGAGAGTGCTAGGCAGAAGCAGGACAGGGTTTCTATTCTTCATCTAGGTTAGGGATTTTGGACTGTAGGACAAGGAGACTGACATGTGATTCAAGGCGCAACCTGTAGACTCTTAGCCTGTGTTATCTTTAATTTGGTTGTCATGAAGTTGATGGAATAGTCACTGTGAGGACTATGCATATGGCAAGGTTTCTAAACTCTTTTGGGACTCCCCCCAATGGTATGACACCCTGAAGAGTGTCCCGAAGCGCAATCGCCACATCTATAGAAGACAGTTCATCAGTTGCCAGGGCAACCACTGGCTCCCAACGCTGCAGTGGCTCGCAGCTACAGCAGATCCGAGTGCTTGCCGTTGATGGGTAATGCAAGGAACATTATAAATGCAGAGCACAGTATTACTTGGCCACTACTCTGGCCATGACACTGCCCGATTGCTGTGTCTGTGTAGAGGAGAGTGGCATATCCCGCTAAAATAAATACCGTGCTGTTCCTGTTTCAAGATGAACAAAGCTGGTGTTGCTAAAGTAGTGAGACCCAGCCTCGTGTTTTGGGGTGCAAGACAGCAACAACAACAACAACATTTATTTCTATAGCACATTTTCATACAAAAAGTAGCTCAAAGTGCTTTACATAATGAAGAAAAGAAAAATAAAAGACAAAATAAGAAATTAAAATAAGACAACATTAGTTAACATAGAAAAGAAGTAAGGCCAGGGTGGACAGAAAAAAAAAAAACTCCAGTAGGCTGGAGAAAAAAATAAAATCTGCAGGTGTTCCAGACCACGGGACCGTCCAGTCCCCTCTGGGCATTCTACCTAACATAAATGAAACAGTCCTCTTTGTAGTTACGGTTCTCACGGAGTCACTTGATGTTGATGGTCATACAGACTTCTGGCTTTTAATCCATCCATCATTGTTGGAACATCACGGTGCTTTGAGTAGATGGTGGTGGTGCAAGCCACCACCAAAAGGACACTGGAAAAGGAAACAGAAGAGAGAGTAGGAGGGAATTAAGACAGGGACTCACACGTCACAATATGTATTGAACAGAAAATGTTATAGTTAGTAACAAAATCTACATTAAGACACATAGATCTCAAAATCTTACCTTAGTAGACAGGGCAATATTTGTTTTTATGCAAAGTGAAAGTAATAAGAATGTCTACTAGTTAAGCTCACAAAATTTGTTGTAAAATCAAACAGAGAGCTCACTGTATTGTCAATTTTATGTTGCCAGCAAAAAATAATTCTTTTGCACCTCATTTGTTGCAGTAGAACAGTTTCTACATACTGTGCCCTGAGTAGTTTATCTGTTCCTAACATAATTTACTTTTTAGGACATTTACCAGTTTATTTTTATATTGGAATGATATTACTGTAAGCAGGAAGGTGGACAATCTGTGCCTTTCGGTCCTTTCAAGAAGGGGTGAGCTCTGATGTGGTGAGTGCTGGCCTCTTCTCAAAAATGGAGGTGCGCTTTTTCCATGATGAAAAAAAGTAAAAAGGAGGACAATTTTTTCATGCGTGGAAAGAAAATAGGTGGTAGTGGGTTTGTCTGAGCCATTAAGGTGAACACTAGATGCTTGACTTCAGGGCATTGACACGTTCAATGGGGTCATATAATTTACAGAGTATCTTCAATTCACCAAAATAGACCATGTGCAAGAGACTTCTGTATGCAAGAGATGTGGAAATGCCATTTCACCTGGGTGAGGTCAGCAACTGTTACTAAAAAGAAGATTGCTGCTTCTAACTGGTAAAGCATGGCTGTTATAATTCAGATGGGAAAGGCACCAGTTAATCTAACATATCTATCAACACTTCAAAGCAGAATAGTTCTATGCCAGGTTGGACTAAGCATTCAAAACATTTATGGTCAGAATGGTAATGATTTTGATTTACCACACAGACTGACTGTTTATGGGGATTGTTTGTATTATGAAGGAGTGGAGTTGGTTTGCCTTCTGTTTAAATGTATATGTGTATTTGTTATGTTTTTTGTGTTTGATGGTGTTTGCGATTAAACTGCAATATGTTTTTTTATTTTTTACTCTTGCCATACAAAGAAATTGTTATTGTATGGTGGGATTGCGTTGAATTTCTCTGATTGTTTATGTTTACCAATATATTTTTATTAATCACAATAATCATTTTCATTGTTTGTTTTGTGTTTTGGATTTGAGGATGAAATTAGAGCTTAGGTTCTAGCCTCACTCTGAACCTTTTTTATAACTTTTGTCATGCATGTGCACCTAGGGGACAGTTTAAGGGAGCTGGTGATGGTGTTTCTCTGCCACTCCAGGGGTTGGCGCTGTGTAATAATGTCTTGTGTTTTCCTCCCTCTGCGTTCTGGAAGATTGATGACTCAGACTCTGCCATCTTTGAGTCAGCTTAATCTTGGACTCCCATCTGATACGATGTTACTTCAATGCTTTAACTCTTTTAGGGCGGATCTCTAATTTTGTCATCACAAGGGGTTGAGGGCGGATGTCGACATCCAGGGGGAGAGGGTGATAAAAGCTGTAAACGCTGATAAAACTAACAGTTACATTATAGATAGACCCTCTTTGCTAGGAGGACCATTAGACTCGTTGACTTGACGTTGGATCCCTGTGTGTGTGTGTGCATGTGAGTAGAGTAAACAATGTCTAGAATGGCATTGATATCGGGCAAGAGAGCGAACACAAAGCAAAATACTCTATGCATATTATTTAGTATTTTTTTTTTTGCATATTATTCCTGAATCAGAATCTCACTTCATGATCTCTGATTTTGATGAAAGTGATCAGGAGATTGAAAAGAAAGTCTGGTCAATCAATCAATCAGTCAACATTTATTTATATAGCACATATTCATACAAAAAAATGTAGCTCAAAGTGCTTTACAAAATGAATAGAAAAATAGAAGACACAATAAAAAATAAACATAAGTCAACATTAATTAACATAGAATAAGTAAGGTCCGATGGCCAGGGTGGACAGAAAAAACAAAACAAAACTCCAAGGGCTGGAGAAAATGTGGTGCCTGCATCACATGAATATGCAGCTGATGTGACAATGGAAACATTCGTCTGGGAAGGGCTACACAGACATTGATCCGTTGGGGGCAAGCTCACTACTGGACGTCACCAAATGACACGGCATTCTACTGGACACTATGGATTACCAGCCACTGGCTACTTCAAGCTGCTCATGAGACAAACAGGTATGTAATAAGTATATACGTTTATGTAGTGTAGAGGCTCATGGAACATAAAACAGAGTGACATAAGTATTTTATGTTGTTTTATATGTAAAACCATTGCTTTGTGTGCTTTTTAGAAAACTGAGTTTTCTGGAAAAAATATTCAGGCCTGGGAGAAAAGGAAAAAAAATAATTAGCCCTGAAAGAGTTAAATCGGGTTTTGTTAATTTTTGTGACATCAGTTTTTTTGGGGTTTGCCGAATGCGAAGGTCTACAGGACAGTAGTGAGACTAGCAAAGTTATATGGGTTGGAGACGGTGGCACTGACCAGAAAGCAGAAGACACAGCTGAAGGTGGCAGAGTTAAAGATGCTAAGATTTGCACTGGGTGTGATGAGGATGGATAGGATTAGAACTAAGTACATTAGAGGGTCAGCTCAAGTTGGACAGTTGGGAGACAAAGTCAGAGAGGCGAGATTGCGTTGGTTTGGACTTGTGCAGAGGAGAGATACTGGGTATATTGGGAGAAGGATGCCAAGGATAGAGCTGCCAGAGAAGAGAAAAAGAGGAAGGCCTAAGAGAAGATTTATGGATGTGGTGACAGAGGACATGCAGGTGATGGGTGTAACAGAACAAGATGCAGAGGACAGAAAGATATGGAACAAGATGATCCGCTGTGGCAACCCCTAATGGGAGCAGAAAGAAGAAGTTATATGGAGTTTGCCCATGGGTGCTCCAAAACTTCTATTGTGACCTCTTGTTCTTATATCTTATACTAACATAAGGAGTCCTTGTGTGTATTGTATTCCTCACATTACAAGTTGAAGGGTACAATACAGAAGGAACAGTAATCTTATTAGGTTGGTATATTACTTGTGCTGCAATGGAAACTGCAAATAGCAGTGATGAAAGTGGACATAACTATTTGAGATCCTTGGCCATTAAAATCCACTGCCAGTTAACACAACAGTTTGAGTATTTGTGCATATCATTTTCACAATACTAATTTTTTCTTAACCATAACCCATATGATCTAAGACTCAAAGCCCATTTATCCATCTAAATAATAAATCTGTTGAAAATGTACTAATTTTACACGCTAGGGTAGAAAAATGAACAAGACACCAGACATTATGTTTCTTCACTTGGAAAGGCAAGCTTTGGAATGACTCTTTCCAGATGTGATGATTGTATTCATCATTATATTGTTACTTCTAGCAGTCACTGATTTATCACAACAGCTCTGCTCTGTTGTCTGAAACTGTTGCTTAATGTTAAATAAAAGAAGAATACTCTCATAATAGCAGTTTGTACAAGGAAAAATAAAAGCCTTACTCTAAACTTTGTAGATTCCATCTGTCCTTGGCCACCTGATTGCCCAGGCCAACCCCTTGACAATCCACATACAACCACTTCAGGAGTTGTAGAGTGATAAGGCTACTCTGTAAATTGCAAAGTATTCCTCAGTAAATATCAGCAAATGTTGACAACTGGCTCATTATGATACCAGTATAGAGTGGGAGCTATGACATCACATATAGAAAATGGAGAATAGAGGCCTATATCCTTTGTAATGAAAACATTAAGCTCTTTTGGGAAAAAGCTATGGCCAAATCAAAAGTGAAACATTAGCTTTGATTTAAGAACAAATTCACAAATATGTATATGGCCAAATGTTCTTGCTGCTTGCAAATCACAAACCTCTGTTAACTATTCTGGATCCTAGATATTCAGTAATGAAAATCTTCAGAACATGGCAATTCTCATGCCTTTTCAAGATTACCTCAGAAGAAAAAGGAAAGTTTGGACATAGGAACTGTGGACATTTTGATGATGCCTATCACAAGTGAGCTTCCTGTGAAAACTGTTGACACTGTAAAAGAAACCAAATATAATCCAGAGTGATTGATTAAATGGGTGGCCAGATAAAATGAAACATTTGGAGTTTAAAACTTTTTTTAACTGCAGGGATCAGCTCTTAACTGAGCAAAGCCATATACTTTGGGATCAAAGAGTAATTACACCACCTCCTTATCATGAGCACTTATTTGAAGAATTACATACACTTGAATGTGTAAGACTAAATTTTTGGCTCAAAGCTATTTATGGTGGCCAAATATGTACACTGACATTAAAGAAAGGCAAATCAATGTGATTCATGATGCAGTATAGAACCAGCCACCAGCCACTGTTTTTCCCCAATTGGAAATTACCTACTCGAGTGTGGCTGAGCATTCATGTAGACTTTCTCGAGAAAGACAAGCAGTATTTTAAGTCCTGATTGACAGTCAATCTAGATAGATAGATAGATAGATAGATAGATAGATAGATAGATAGATAGATAGATAGATAGATAGATAGATAGATAGATAGATAGATAGATAGATAGATAGATAGATACTTTATTAATCCCAAGGGGAAATTCACATACTCCTGCAGCAGCATACTGATAAAGAACAATATTAAATTAAAGAGTGATAACAATGAAGGTATAACAGACAGACAATAATTTTGTATAATATTAACGTTAACATTAAATGGCTTGAGGTTTTTCCTCTGACCAGGCCAACAACAACCCTGACAATTGATACTTTAAGAACTTTATTTGTAGCATATAAACTTCCTGAAGAGCTGGTATTAGACAATGGACTGTGTAAAAGATGAGAAAGACAAAGATAAACAGTTGGGGTACCACCCTGGTGATCTGGTATAGTTGAAGGTTTGAAAAAAATAAAAGAAGTTATGCAACAATGGTGGAAATGTCTTCAGCAGACATGAGTAACAATATGAATTGAGCTAAGATGGCGGATCTTCCGCTTATCAGTCCTTCCAGCCTGAAGAGGAGGGTCCAAGTGGGTTTACACCAGAAGTGACATCTGTGGTGGTATAGCTATCAATCTTCTGGTCTGCAGAGGGACAGAAAGAAAAGGCATTAGCACAAAGTGCCTATCCCTGGAGCAGTGGGGAATTGCCATCACCAGAGCCCTTAAGCTGTCCCCTACACACACAAATGTGACAGCTGTAATTTGCGTCTGAGGAATTTAGGAAATGTATGCAACTGAATTGAATTAAACACAGTTCCTTACTGTTCAACTGCAAATGGTGTAGCTAAACAAAGCGTACAAATTTTGAAGACAGTACTCAAAAAGAGCATGGTAGAAAGTGCCAAGACACACAGAGCATTGCTTCTATCACACCATTTAGCAAATTTAGCAAATGTAAAGAGTCCATCACTCCTCACTCAGCTATGTGACAATAATCTGCAGATTTGTTTTTAAAAAAGACTTTCACTGCAAAAGCCAAATGTAGAATAAATGATGAAAGATAAACAAAATCATCAAAAAGACACACATGATAAATCATGATTTGTGGAAGTAACATCTTAGAAAAAAAAATGAATACCTTAGTTTAGAGGAAAGGACCAAGGAGAGAAAATAAAAAGAAGGACCAAGATGTTTTATGGTCAGAATAAATGGAGACCTCAGAGCGAGTTCCTTTGGACAACATCTTCAGACAGCAGAAGTTGGAATTTCATTATTTCATCACATTCAGAGGATGATCCAGAAGTAATTGCATCAATGTAGCCAAAGCAATCCAATTCTCTCAGACTCTTCCAAAATGCTAAATACTGAAATATAGACTCCTCTTGGTGGTCATTCTGAGGAAGAGAATACACCAATTCCTAAATCTGAAGGTTCATTTCCACTTGTACTTTTAAAAGAGAGATTGCTATCCATTGAGGGAATGAAGGCATCTACAGTGACTCAGTTTACAGTATAAGAAGATAACTAATATTTTAAGGTTAACGTTATAGGAACCCACTTCTCAATGTAATAGCACAATAAACCCTTGAACTATGCATTCAGTTATGGATCAGTCTACCTGAATCCTTTAATATAAAAAATATTAAACCTTAATAAAATTAAAAAACAACTGGTGGAGTGTTAGGTAGTAAGCTCAGCAAAATAATATGAGAAGGGGTATTAACCCTAATTGTATAGTATGGTGAATGTTATATGTGCATATGTAAAAAGAAAGTCTAGTTAAAAAAGGACAGGCGTGGTAAAAGTGATAATAAAGCAAGTATATGAGAAACACATATGAAACTCTGGCTATTTCAGAGTTATTAAAGTGTCCTGCTGTCTTCATCACCTTATGTAACTGGTTATGTGTACAGTTTGGAAGATCAGCCTGACTACAGACAGACACCAGGACACACAGAAGTCCAAACACACGCTTTTTATTTTGTTTTTTCACTACACAGTCCTTTGCACCTCACACACACTGCACAACCCAGCAGCTCTATTGCTCTCAGTCTTTTCTTTCCTTCTTCTCTGCTGCCCTCACTCCTCAACTCGCAAGCTTTGCCCTCTGTCTCCCGACTCTGGCTCTCCAAATGGGCCCGGATGTGCTTCAGGTGCTCCCTGATGACCTCCCTGCAGCAATTCCTGGTGCGGCGGGAGTGCTGCAGTCCAGGGTTTAGCCAATGTACATGCACTCCCTGGCGATGGCCACGGGCCCCCACAGGGTTGAGTTTCCAAGCTCTGTTCCTGTGACCACAACACCCACCATGGCGGCTGCCTTCTCATGTTCCAGGGGAGATATTGCTCCTCTCCCGGTCCTTCCATCCTCCAGGCAGCCCAACTGGGCATAACCAACAAACAATAAGAGAAATAAATCACATATCACCTTGCAGAACATCTAGGAGCTCTAGGGCTAAATGTTGTTGAGAAAAGACAACACAACACAAATAATGTGATAGTTAGCTCAGTTCTGTTCTCACAGTTATTTTTTAACCGTTCACTAAAATACTGTAATCTTGCCCTTATAATATCTATTCTAAACACATATGCTACATCCATGTCTGCAGCTTTTTTCCAATTTTGGCATGTAATGCATTAATTTTTCTTACTGTAATTTTATTTTAACATTACAACGGTGACATCATTTCACTGCCATTATGTGGTTATATTTGGCTACTATTATAGCCATTTTAAGCTTACTTTTTTAATGGCTACAGCCATTATTAGCCTCTATTACAACAGTGGCCACTGCTAATCGCATCATTAATGTGGTCATATATAACATCATTGTCATTGCCAACAGAGTCACATCCTGGTTGACTAACGGGAACTGAAATATAGAATTGGCTCAAGTACAGAACCTTTCACATCTCATGAACTCTAGTCAAAAGTGGCAGGACATGTTCGATCACAGTACACTGGTAGGAGGGCAGGGGAAAACCAGAGGTGCTCTTGTCCAGTAGCACCATAGTGTCTTAATCTGACCCGGCCATCACCTGGAACAGCAGTGTGCCGTAGGTTAATAAACTGATGCATAAGAAGTACTGAATTTTAAATGTGAGTTCTTTAAGAATAGTCAAGTTCATTGATGGAACAACTCTCATTCAACTTGAAATTATGACAAGTCTTTTTACAGTGTCACACACATGCGAGTAGGAGGCAGCTAAAGGGCTTAGAGAATAGTACTGACTCACCCGACCAGGGGGTGGCGGGGTGCACTAACTTCCTTTCTGAGTTCCCTGCAGACTTTTCCTGGGAAATCCTGCCAGGTTCCAGGGCCTCGACTCTGAACACGTCACTTCCTGTTCTGGCCTGAGGATGACATCACTTCCTGTCCCAACTCTGAGGACGACATCACTTCCTCAAGACTCCCTATAAAATTTCACTCCCCTCCTCTTGAGGGAATTTCTGTTTTGGACTCTGATCTGTGCACACTTCTTGTTTTTTCAATTTTGCAGCCAGTATACACAATATACAGGTGGCTGCTCCAAACTTTGCTATGGCTCGTGTTCGAGTTTGTGACAACAGGTACAAGGAAATTGAATTGGTTACATAGTAGAACCTAAATAAACTCAATCTTAAACAATAACAATAAAACAAAATAAATAGTAGTGGGGCTAATATAAGGTGAGTAAAGGGTGGACAACATCAGATTCATTGGGACCACCATTTCCCATATGCAAAACAAGAAATTCATCACATCTGTTACAGCAGAGGAAGTTCACCATACACTACTCTATTTGATGGTCCCAAAGACAAAAGACTAGCAGGGTAGTTATTGAAAATATTTTGAAATTCATCACCATCATCTGATATGACAGTAACTATGTCAAGGACAACACACAGCAAAGAGAGTGATGTGCACACCAGTTAAGAATCATAGAGTTCCTTATCATCCTCAAGATTCACTCTACTCTTCCAGAATAAAATGTAAAGTCTTACCGCACCAACCTTCTTTCACTCGGCTTCCATCAGTTAAATGGCTTAGGCCTATTAAGACTAGGACAACCTGTTTTTTGCACTGGTACTTAATCAAAGTCTCTGGTGAATGAACATTTTAACTTTCGTGTTTTTGCAGTACTGTAATTTTACGATTATGGCTAAGCATTGTAACGTAAAACCTGTTTAATCCAATTCTCACTCACATGTGGCCGGAGTCTGTCCTAACAGCAACAGACATCAAGCAGGAAATAACTTTGGACAGGTAGGCAGTCCGGTGTAAGGGCAAGGCACACACACACACACACACACACACTCACACACTCACACACGCACAAATACAACCATACACACAATTTGGCCAAGAAAATTAAAAGTGATTTGCAAACTCAGTCCTTGTCTTTTTAAGCAAGCTGTTGTTTTCCAGTTTCTGTGTTTTAGGTACAATCTAGAAATTACAACCTTATGTTTGGTATTTGTTTGTCCGCAGCGGAGAAGTAGTGTGTTAAAGAAGTAATGAAAAAGAAAAGGAAACATTTTGAAAATAACGTAACATGATTGTCAATGTAATTGTTTTGTCACTGTTGTGAGTGATGAGTGTTGCTGTCATATATCTATACTAATAAAAGGCAAAGCCCTCACTCACTCACTCACTCACTCACTGACTCATCACTAATTCTCCAACTTCCCGTGTGGGTGGAAGGCTGAAATTTGGCAGGTTCATTCCTTACAGCTTCCTTACAAAAGTTGGACAGGTTTTATATCGAAATTCTACGCGTAATGGTCATAACTGGAAGCAGTTTTTTTCCATTTACTGTAATGGAGATGAGCTTCAACGCCGTGGGGGCGGAGTTTCGTGTGACATCATCACGCCTCCCACGTAATCACGCAGTACATAGAAAACCAGGAAGACCTCAAAAAGCGCTGAAGAAAACATGCATTATATAATTGAGAAGGCAGCTTAAACAATAAGAAGCGAGTGACATATACAACCATATTCATGAGTTCTGCTACTGAAACAAAGCACGATGTAAACCTACACTTTAAATTAAGTTCATAGACAGGCTGCCGCTGGCGTTTGTAATTTAGTGCCTGCCCATATAAGGCCATCCGTCAGCGGCAATCCAATAGCAAACTGCCACGGGTAAATATTCACGGGTGAAGGACTGTGTTTATGGAGAGGAAGATGAGATGGTCAGGGTGGTGTTTGACACAAACTCAGCGAAACTGCCAGAGAAAGTTTTAAGTGCCAGGACTAAGGTAACATTAAATAAAGCTATGGACATAGCACGAGATGGCACCAGCACAGCTGGGAACCTTCGATGCAAGTACACCGAGTGGCTCACGGAACTGATGCAGTGCACAGATAAAAGCAACAGTTCCAAAGAGCGCTGAACAAAACCGAATTACACAATTGGAAAGGCAGCAAAAAATATGAAGCGTCTGATAAGCATATTCATAAATGCAGCTACTGTGGAAACAAAGCACACGGTGGAAAAAGTCAATGTCCCGCTAAAGGAAGACAGCGTAAAAAAACCCGTGCATGCAGTTTGTCACATCACAGATAAAAAGGAAGACGAGCTGTTTATTGATGCAGTAAGGAACTAATCGATGAATGAAACCTCTTATCTTTACAACGATTGACAAACACGGAATGTAACTTGAACACATCGTACAAATACGAGCCTGATTGAAAGAAATAATGATAATCAAATCCTTGATGACAGCAACATTCAATAACACTCACAAAACAATTACTGTATATTGACAATCATGTTACGTTATTTTTAAAATGTTCCCTTTTCTTTTTCATAACTTCTACTTCTCCACTGCGATACACGGGTATATATATAAATGTATATCTATAGCCCGATCTACAATACTTACTTTAGCATAGACAAGCGGTGGTGCAATTGTAGCGTCTTCGCCTCTAACGCCGACATTCGAGGTTCGATTCCTGAGAGGGGATGTACTGACTATGTACGCCCGCTACCCGATTCATTTTACCTTCCCATCTCCTTGGTTTGGGACGTATGAAAAATATTAGGTTAACGCAGAATCATGTTACGCTATTTTTAAAATTTTCCCTTTCTTAGCACAAGCACAGTTGAGAAGCTTTGATGCATGTACTCCATAACGCGCTAAAAATAACGATTTAATCACACTTTCAATTCCAAGCAAAACGGAACTTTTGTCAATGCATGATTTCCTGGTACATCCATTACACTGATGCACACATCACAGCTACAAAAATGTTAGAGTCGGAATAAAGCGCGTTCCTACGACTGATCATTTCGACTACCCGAGTGAAGCCTTGATAAAAGCATGGTTTTGTGCACACTGAAAAGCAAGCAAAATTAGATGTATTACAGAAAGCGGACTTTGTGGCTCTTACTGGGGATCATTGGACTTCCGTGATCGTTAGTAATTCTAAATACATCTAATTACAAAATGTTCAATGATCACACTGTTTTAGTCTAATGTACAAAATAATTTTGGCTAATGTTACTCAGAGTTTAAAGAGTAAGCTGGTCAAATTACCTTTTATGTTTCTGACTTATTTTTTTAAGAAGAAAAACTGCACTTTATGGTGAAATTTTGGTTATTATTATTTAAAGACAATACTATTCTGAAAATGTACTTAAAGTACTTAAACTACCACTTTATTTTTAAGTCTGCCCAATTTTAACCAGGGATGATATTTTTGTTTCTGTTTTGAATTCAAATGCAGTTTAAAAGCTTTTTTCAGAAATTAAAACAGCTTCAGTTTACAATATTCATGTCCATGTCTATTATTTGATTCTGTAAGCCCACTAAAACCGTTTTAAATAAAAAAAAAAACAAAAACATTTGCGATTTGGGGCAAATTTACGTGTGCGATTACATACGATTAATCAAGATTAATTCTTACACAGCCTCTAATTAATTGGATTAATTTTTTTAATCGAGTCCCACCCCTAATATATTTATATATGTGGATATATATATATGTAGATTTGTATATATATGTGTATATACAGTATATATGTAGATATGTATATGTTGTATATACAGTATGTATATATGTGTGTGTGTATATGTATATATATATATATATATATATATATATATATATATATATAAATAGATAGATATGACAACAACACTCATATCAATGACAAAACAATTACATTAACAATCATCTTACGTTATTTTTAAAATGTTTGCTTTTCTTTTTCATAACTTCTTTAACACACTACTTCTCCGCTGCGAAGCGCGGGTATTCTGCTAGTATATATATATATTGTAAAAGATGAATCAGAACACAACATAAAGGTTTGGGGTTTCCGGCCCCGTATACTGAAAATTGACCCACAATATCAACAAAAACAGGTCAATATACATGAACAAATAAATTCCCGGTGCATGAAAAAAAAAAGATGCCATTGACGGACATTTATGGAGGACGGGCCGGAAGTGGAGGAATGCTGGGAAGGAACCGTGGTGGAAGATGGGAATGATGACGTCATGAGCAGTGGACGGTGGAAGGGCGGAAGTAGCATAGTGCGGGAAGTTGTAGGAGGGAGGCTCATGGCGGCGGTGCGTCTTTTCTTCTGTGTAAAACAAAAGGAGATAGGTTAGTACCCTGCCACTCCCTGCTGGCGTATGCCTTCGCGAACGTATTAAGGTCCGTCCGCGGCCCCATACTCGCGCGTGCGTGACATGACCCCCTCCTTAGCCCAGAACCGTCAGGTCGGGTGGACCTAACCGAGAGGTCGTGAATACGAGAGATGGCATCGGCATTGGCCTGAAGGTTGCCACGGTGATAAGTTACGGCAAACTTGTATGGCTGCAAATCCAGAAACCACCTGGTGACTCGGGGATTCGACTCCTTGTGTAGTGACATCCATTGTAGAGCAGCGTGATCAGTCACCAGAGTGAACTCGCGACCCAACAGGTAGTAACATAGGTGTGTCACCGCCCACTTAATGGGCAAGGCTTCCCTCTCCACTGCCGCGTACCTGGTTTCCCGGTCCAACAGTTTCCGGCTTAGGTACATCACGGGGTGCTAGACACCATTGATACTTTGGCTCAACACGGTGCCTAGGCCTGTGTTCGAAGCATCTGTCTGGAGAATAAATGGAAGACCAAAATCCGGGGTTCTTAACACAGGTGCCAATGTTAGGGCCTTTTTTAAGTCAGCGAATGCATGTTCCACCTTGTCATTCCATACCACGTACAAAGGAGCGCCTTTTTTTGTTAAGTCGGTCAAGGGTGCTGCCCCTTCAGAGAAACGGGGTACGAACCGGTGGTAGTACCCCGCTAACCCCAAGAAAGCCTGCACCTGTCTCTTGGTATTCGGACGGGGCCATTCCAGGATGTCTTTTATTTTGGAACATTGTGGCCTCAATTGTCCATGCCCCACTAGGTAGCCTAAATACCTGGCCTCCTTTAGACCAAAGAAGCACTTACGGGGGTTTATGCGGAGGCCGGCTTTTGCTAGTGTCATGAGGAAAGCTGAGACCTGCAATAGATACTCCATCCAGGTGCTGGAATAGATGACTACATCATCCAGGTAGGCGGCACTATAGGACTGGTGGGGCTTTAGCACTCTATCCACCACACGTTGAAAGGTCGCTGGGGCCCCGTGTAGCCCAAATGGAAGGACCTTGTATTGCCAATGTCCACTAGGGGTACTGAAGGCATTTTTTTCTTTAACAGATGCTATTAAAGGAATTTGCCAATACCCTTTCGTCATGTCAAGGGTAGTCAGATATCGAGTCGTACCCAGGCATTCAAGAAGGTCATCTATCCGGGACATTGGGTAGGCGTCGAACTTGGAGACCTGGTTTAGACGTCTGAAGTCATTACAGAATCTCCAGGAGCCGTCAGGCTTAGAGACGAGGACAATAGGACTGGACCAGGGGCTATGGCTCTCTTCCACAATATCCATATCCAACATCCGTTGAACCTACAGTTCCACTTCGGCTCGTTTTGTTTCCAGGAGTCTATAGTGCCTCTCCCAGACGACAACTCCGGGCGCCGTGACTGTATCGTGCTCAATCAGCGAAGTCCTTCCTGGTGACTCGCTCACTACTTACGAAATGGCCAGGATCGAATGGGTTAATTCCTGCCGTTGTTGGGGTGTCATCTCATCACCGAGGTTAAGGGCAGACGTGCACGTGAATAGGGAGAGGGATCTACGAGAGTCGGAAGACTCCTCCCTGTCTTTCCAAGGTTTTAATAAATTCACATGGTAGATCCTCTTGCTCGGGCGACGATTTGGTTGTTTAACCAAATAATCGACGAGCCCCTTTCTTTCTTTAACCTCGTAGGGTCCCTGCCAATGAGCTAGTAGTTTAGAATGGGAGGTAGCCCATCGAGTACCATCACTCGATCCCCTGGGTGGAACTCCATATATATATATATACACACAGATATAAATATATATATATATATATACATATCCATACATATATACATATACACATATATATATATACAAACACATATATACATACTGTCACAAGAACGAGACATTGACAGATAAAGAGTTGGGGCAGCCACCCGTATATTGTGGTATCCTGGCTGCAAAAGTCGTTTTCTTTAACAAAATACAGAGCACTGAAGTGCACACAACCGAGTCCAAAACAAGACTAAAGAAACAAAGGAAAAGGGGCAGGTTTTAAAGGGGGAGACAGGAAGTGAGGTCGTATGGATCTGGCACGTGGTCTTCCACCATTGGCTCAGAGCGGAGGTGACATCAGAGGGACTGGAGCTGGTGTGGCCGACTTCCATTGGCTCAGTCCCGAAGTGATGTCAGGAGATCCAGGTGAAATCCCCGGGATGGTCTACAGGCAAGGGAGAAAAGAGTCAGTGCACTCTGCCACACCCGGCATGCCTCCAACTGCCTTCACTCAAGCCCTTTAGCTGCCTCCCATGCGCGCGTGTGTGACAAGGCCCCCTTAGCCCAGACCCGACGGGTCGGGCGACCTAACCGAGAGGTCGTGAACCCGAGAAAGAGCATCAGCGTTGGCATGGAGCGCCCGGCGATGAACGAGCGAAAACTTGTACGGCTGCAGGTCAAGAAACCACCGGGTGACCCGCGGATTCGACTCCTTGTGGAGGGCCATCCACTGTAGGGGTGCATGGTCCGTGACAAGGGTGAATTCCGCCCAACAGGTAGTACCTCAGCTGAGTAATCGCCCATTTAATCGCCAGAGCCTCCCTCTCCACCGCAGCATACCTGGTCTCCCGGTCCAACAGTTTCCGGCTCAGGAACATGATGGGGTGCTCCACACCATCGACGCTTTGGCTCAGCACGGCGCCCAGGCCTGTGTCCGAAGCGTCCGTCTGGAGGATGAAAGGCAAAGAAAAGTTAGGTGCCATCAAAACAGGTGTGGGCGTAAGGGCCTGCTTTAAGTCACCAAATGCAGCGCCTGTTTTTCAGTCCATACCACAATGTTCGGGCCCTCTTCTTTGTTAAATCCGTCAAGGGCCGCTCTCTCAAAACCGGGTACAAACCGGCGGTAGTACCCGCTAACCCGAAAGGCTTGGACTTGCCGCTTGGTTCATGGACGGGGCCATTTCAGAATGGCATCAATTTTGGAGCACTGTGGCCTTACGGTACCCCGACCCACCAGGTAGCCTAAATATTTGGCTCGCTTAATCCAAGAAGCATTTCTTGGGATTAATCCGAGCCCGCCTCACCAAGTGTCCGTAATACCGCTTGGACATGCTGTAGGTGTTCCTTCCATGTGCTGGAATAGATGACCACGCCATCCAGGTAGGCAGCACTGTATGAGTTATGAGGCGAAGCACTTTGTCCACCAGACGCTGAAAGGTTGCTGGAGCCCGTGTAACCCAAATGGAAGGACACGATACTGCCAGTGTCCGCTAGGGGTACTAAACGCGTTTTACCTTCGGAGTCCGTGAAAGGACCCTGCCAGTACCCTTTCGTCATGTCAAGTGTGGTCAGGTATTGAGCCTGTCCAAGCCTCTCGAGGAGGTCGCCCACGCGTGGCATTGGATAAGCATCAAATTGGGAGACTTGATTAAGCCGACGGAAGTCATTGCAGAACCTCCAACTTCCGCCAGGCTTACCGACGAGCACAATGGGGCTGGACCAGGGACTATAACTTTCCTCAATCACACCTAGCTCCAGCATGCGCTTGATCTCAAGCTCCACTTCAGCCTTTTTTGCCTCGGGAAGACGATACGGGCGTTCTCGGACAACAACCCCGGGCTCTGTCACGATGTTGTGCTCAATCAGAGAGGTCCTTCCGGGTTCTCACTGACTACCTCCCGAGCGGTCCGGATAACTGTTTCCAGCTCCTGCCGCTGTCTGGGACTTAAGTCCGTGCGGGTTAAGGTCGTGTGTGTGAGCGAAGAGTGAGCGGGCTGGCCGGAGGAGGGATCGGGGTCCCTGTCCTTCCACGGTTTCAGCAGGTTCACATGATAAACCGCTCCTTTGGCCGGCGATTGGGTTGACTCACCAAATAGTCGACCAGTCCCTTCCTCTCCTTAACCGTAGGGGCCCTGCCAGTGGGCAAGCAATTTAGAGTGGGAGGTAGGCACTAGGACCATGACCCGATCTCCGGGCGGAACTCCCAAGAGACGTGCGCGGTTGTAGTACCGGCCTGTGCTGCTTGAGCCTCCTCCATGTGACTTTTAAGGACAGGCGAATTTTCCAAATCTATCGCGTAACTGCGCGATATATTCCAGTATGTTTGTGGAGGGAAGAGCCTCTTCTTCCCAGCCTTCTTTCAAAATATCTAATATGCCCGAGGTTGTCGCCCGTATAGTAGTTCAAAGGGGAGAACCCGTGGAGGCTTGTGGGACTTCCGATAGGCAAAAGGACGAGGGGAGGAGCTGATCCCAGTTCCTTCCATCCTCGCTGACCACCTTACGCAGCATTTGCTTGAGAGTTTGATTAAACCTCTCTACTAATCCGTCGGTTTGAGGATGATACACGAGGTCTTTAAATGCTTTATTTTCAGTAATCTGGCAGTCTCCTTGAACGTTTCCGAGGTGAAGGGGGTCCCCTGGTCTGTCAAGACTTCTTTGGGGATCCCCACGCCGAATACCCTAGTAATTCCCGTGCGATGGCTTTAGAGGTAGCTGAGCGCAACGGAACAGCTTCGGGTATCGTGTAGCGTAATCCACGAGGACTAAAATGTACTTGTGTCCTCGGGCTGAGGGCTCCAGGGTCCCACCAGGTCGACCCCGATTCTGTGGAAGGGAACGTCAATCAGTGGAATAGGAATGAGAGGAGCACGGTCCCTCCTAGGAATTTGTCGCAGTTGACACTCCGGGCAGGAAGCGCCAAAGCGGCGAACCTCCTCATTAATTCCTGGCCAGTAGAAACGGAGCTTGATCCGCTCCAGAGTTTTTTCGGTGCCCAGGTGGCCACCTAGGAGGTGGGCGTGTGCTAGCTCACAGACCTGCCGCCGGAAGGTACGCGGCACTAGCAGCAGCCTCGTCTCCTGCCCGTCATGCATTGCTACACGGTAAAGGAGGTCATTATCTAGCACAAAGTAGGGGCCCTGTGGCATCGACTGATTAGTGCGCTGGCCATTGACAAGGACCACTGCATTTTTTACAAACTTCAGGGAGTCATCATTCCATTGCTCCCTTCTAAAAGAAGCCGGCGTTTCTTTAAATTGGAACCGCAACACGGAGAGAGGGTCAGCGCCGACCTCAATGGGCGTGGTTTCCTCCGCTCCGCCCGGCGTTGGTGGATGGCGTGTTAGCCCGCGACGGCCCGGAGTTGCCACGCCAGTCAGGGCGACTGCCGTCTCTCTCTGCCGGCTGATTACACGGCGTGGAGGCAGCTTGAGACGGGTTATCTCCGTCCATAACGAGGCCCAAATTAACCCCGGGAGTGGTATGTGTCTCACCGCTTTTGATTTTAGACCAGTCCGCCCTAGTATCACCGGGTGTGGAGGATCAGGTAGGACGCTACGGTGAGCTTACGAACTGACCCTCCGTAACTGATGACACAGCGGCGGACCTGTACCAGCGGATGTCTCCGTGGACACAGGTTATACCGGTCTTAAATTTAGCCACTGTTGCGGTTGCACAAAGCGGCGGGCAACAATTGAAATGTTGCTGCGGAGTCGAACAAACCTGTGGTCTTGTGTCCGTTGGCGATCACCACGCCAGTATGTGGGACCGCCAACGGATTAGCCAGAGCACACCAACCCTCCTCACCCTCCACCTGCATTCCTCCTTGCCTCCAAGCGGTTTGCGCCGCGCCCGCTGGACGCCAATACGGGCTCCGGATTGTACAGGGTGGGGCTAGGTCTTGGAACATACCCGGCTGAGTTTGACATGAGGACGGTTCTGCTCCCCAGAGTGTGAGGCCGCCCTCTGCGTCTCCATAAGCTCTATGAGCTCAGCATGTTCTTGAACCGCCGCCCCAAACCGGCTGGGTGAAGCCACGGGGAAGCGCTTCCAGGAGCAGATAGCAAGCTACCTGCTCTATTATTTGGTAGGGCGTGTTTTCAAATGGCCGTAGCCAATGCCCTACCATTGCCCATAAGGACCAGGCTTGTTTGTTGGTTGGCCGCTCAGGGTCCAACCTCCATTTTTATTTTATTCACCTGCCAGTCTGGGGCACCCCTAGGTGGTAAATGGGGCTTTGGTTTCGCAGGGAGGCAGGCACTCTCCCCCAAGAGAGCATACTGAGTCCCTTTTGCCTCCCCCCAGGGCAGCCCAATTCTGTGAGCCCCACCCGCACACTCCCTGGCCACTCCAGATGGGCTAGTTATGAGTGCCGGGAGCGGAGCCCGCACCGGGTCACGCCGAACCACGGGGCACCCTCCCGCCTGAATACTCGCCCCGATGCGCTCCCACCTGGGTATATTGCAGGTCCTGTCCCCTTCTCCTCCGGGACTTCTCCATCCTGCCGACTACGCCACTGTCACAAGAACGAGACATTGACAGATAAAGAGTTGGGGCAGCCACCCGTATATTGTGGTATCCTGGCTGCAAAAGTCGTTTTCCTTTAACAAAATACAGAGCACTGAAGTGCACACAACCGAGTCCAAAACAAGACTAAAGAAACAAAGGAAAAGGGGCAGGTTTTAAAGGGGGAGACAGGAAGTGAGGTCGTATGGATCCGGCACGTGGTCTTCCACCATTGGCTCGTAGCCGGAGGTGACATCAGAGGGACTGGAGCTGGTGTGGCCGACTTCCATTGGCTCAGTCCCGGAAGTGATGTCAGGAGATCCAGGTGAAATCCCCCGGGGATGGTCTACAGGCAAGGGAGAAAAAGAGTCAGTGCACTCTGCCACACCCCGGCATGCCTCCGAACTGCCTTCACTCAAGCCCTTTAGCTGCCTCCCATGCGCACGTGTGTGACAATACATATATATATAAACATATATACACATACATCGACATATATATACATATCTACATGTACACACATACATATACATAAACACATACATACATACACACACATATATAAACATACATATACATATACTGTGGCAGTAGGGGGCAGTAGTGCACCCTTGAACCCTCAGGTACAACTCCGGAGACCAGGTAACAGTCCAAGACTCTTTTATTTTCTTTCAGTGCACCAAGCACCTTCCACACTCCTCACAAATCTCTTCAAATACACACAATAACCTCTCCTCCTCGCCAGACACTTTGCTCCTCTCCCACCCAGCACAGCTCAGTGTCTGGACTGAGGCACCGTCCTTTTATAGCCCCCGACCCGGAGGTGTTCCTGTCCCAGCAGTCTGTTATTCCTTCCGGGTCAGGGCAATCAGTCTATTACTTCAACCCGGGAGCACGCCATACCTTCCTGTCACGTGACCGTGACGTACTCCCGGGTCATAAGGCACAACAGAGCCCATAAGTCCCCCCACAGCGACTCCTGGTGGCCCCCAAGGTATCCAGCAGGGCTGTGTATAAACACCACAGAGTCCATAAGGCCCTGCTGGACCTCGGGCACGATCCCGCTGTCGGGAGAGCTCCTCCTGTCGGCCTGGGGTGCGGACCGCCTGGGAAGCCGCAGTCTTCCACAGTTCCCCTTAGTGACGACTTCTGGGGCGGAGCGTCCGGCCCGAGAGGGACGCCCTCCTCCAGGAGGACGCGTCATCCGGGCCTTGAATGCGTTGTCCCTGTCCTCGAGCGAACCTTGGAGGGACGGTGTACTTCCTGTCTCCCCGGGACAATAGCGCCTCTCGTGGCCCGGCGCCGCAATTATAGCACCGACGGAGTCCTCCTGGTTGTTCCCCTGCGGGACCAAAAACATCTCGAACTCCGCCAGCGCCGCTCCGCCTTCACCTGCCAGGGAAGTCATCATGGCCGCCTGGCGCCCTCAAGCCTTCTTTCCATCCTGTTGGGAGACCCACCATTCCTTTGGGGATCTCCGCTAATGTGGGCTTGCGCTCAGCCTGAGGCCCTCCATGGGAAGAGGAGAGCCTCTGTGCTGTCTGCACACCCGCTACCTTCCGCTACTGGGAGTCGGCGTCATTGGCACCGCCCCGCACCGATGGACAGCACTATTCAGCTGCACCGGCACGAGCGGCGCATCCCCCGGCACTCCTACCACCGGTGCTACCCGCGACTTAAGACCGGTCGGGTCCTGGTGAGCCGTACTGCCCCGAAAGCCACGCCACGCGCATGCCCCGGCTGTTTGCTCCGTCCCCACCATTCGGTCATTGTGCCCCAGTCTCTTGTCGGGCACACAGTGCTTTGGCACGCCACTCATTCTCAGCGGTGCCCGATCGCACTGTGTCCCTTACTCTCACGACACGGAGGGACTCACCTGTACTCCCGCGCCGATCATCTCCGAGCTTCCCGCAGCCGCTGCACGAAATCCTTTAGTGCCTTTACAGGTGCTGCTGCCGTCGCTCCCAGTTCCTACACTCGGTCCTTTAGGTCTTGACACCCTGCAAGAACGGTGCAGGGGCTCGAGGTATTTCTCGAGACCCGTAAGTCCAAACAGTTAGTTACTACGGCCGGCTGCATTTTCACTTCAGCGTTGTGCTTACCTTCCGGCCGGAACCAATGAGCACGCCTCCAGGCACGTGTTCGCTGGGTCGCGCAAAGGCTCCTGGGAGTTGGAGTCCTCAGAGGGACGGCTGGCTACTACAAGCCGGCTGCGATCTGCCTTCTCCTTTACCGCGGCAGACTCGTCAGCCACAACCCGTCCCTCTTTGTCGGTGGCTTTTTGTTTCGGGCGCGCCGCCTTCCCCTCCCTTCCAGGAGGCTCGACCCGTTAGGGGCGACCGGCCTCGCCGGCGGACTCGGTTTCCTCCACCGCCCGACATCCCCGCTGGTGACCAGTCTGTTGTCGCCGACGCGGCTGTCTCTAGCCGCCTTTCACCGCGACTTGCCTTCTGGGAGCGCGGCCATTTTGCCGGGCATGAGGCCGTCATCCAAGACGCCGCTGCAATCCTCCCGCGGACGCCTGCAAAACAGGATAAAAACAAAGACGGGACGTCGGGCGGTTTACCTGCAGCCGCCTCCGTAACGGAATGCGGCACCCCCGGACCGTCTAAGGAGTACGATGCACTCGGCATTTGTCCGTGTCCCGGGTCCTTCGCGGCCCGGGCTTGTTTGGCCCGTATCAGCGCTTTGTCTTCCTCGCTCCCGGTCAGGAGGGTCCAGGACATCGCGGCGTCCGTCATGCCCTGCAGGCGGCTGGGACTGACCTTCTTTTTTCCTGTTTTCTTTCCCATGGCCCTATAGAGCGGGATAGCACGCACTGTTGCCGCTTTCTTGGTAGCGGGTGGTGTTGTGCACCTCCGTGAAAAAATGGGGAATCGACCGAGGGTTGTCTGCCCACACAAAATTTATTTTTTATGCAGGTCCTCTGCCAACAGACGGCCAGAGAATCCTGCCGGCTACGCCAGTGTGGCAGTAGGGGGCAGTAGTGCACCCTTGAACCCTCAGGTACAACTCCGAGACCAGGTAACAGTCCAAGACTCTTTTTATTTTCTTTCAGTGCACCAAGCACCTTCCACACTCCTCACAAATCTCTTCAAATACACACAATAACCTCTCCTCCTCGCCCAGACACTTTGCTCCTCTCCCACCCAGCACAGCTCAGTGTCTGGACTGAGGCACCGTCCTTTATAGCCCCGACCGAGGTGTTCCTGTCCCAGCAGTCTGTTATTCCTTCCGGTCAGGGCAATCAGTCTATTACTTCAACCCGGAGCACGCCATACCTTCCTGTCACGCGGACCGTGGCGTACTCCCGGGTCATAAGGCACAACAGAGCCCATAAGTCCCCCCACAGCGACTCCTGGTGGCCCCCAAGGTATCCAGCAGGGCTGTGTATAAACACCACAGAGTCCATAAGGCCCTGCTGGACCTCGGGCACGCATCCGCTGTCGGAGAGCTCCTCCTGTCGGCCTGGGGGTGCGGACCGGCCTGGGAAGCCGGCAGTCTTCCACAATACATACATATCTACATATATACATATACACACACATATTATATATATATATATATACTAGCAAAATACCCGCGCTTCGCAGAGGAGAAGTAGTGTGTTAAAGAAGCAATGAAAAGAAAAGGAAACATTTTGAAAATAACGTAACATGATTGTCAATGTAATTGTTTTGTCACTGTTGTGAGTGATGAGTGTTGTTGTCATATATATATATATATATTTACACACACATACATAAACATATATATATATATATACATATCTATACATATACACATACATATACATACACACATACATACATATACACACAAATACATATATATACATATACATACACATATACACACACAGCTATTTCGTATCAGTGCAATACGCTGCTTGTTAAAACGGATAACTCCCGCTCTTACGTGCAAGTCTGCGTGGATATTATGAACTATCGATTTGTTCAAGTTCTATTTAAATTTTAAATAGAAGGAATTTTATTTAGTCAACAGAAATATCTTTGGTAGGAATGGTAAAAACAGACAGGAATATTATTCGTGAATAAATCAACTCAAACCTTAAACAACTTATAATATTTTGCTCTCCATAAAATTTATCCTGTCTAAATTATACAAGTTAGAAATAAAGTAAACGTTAAAAGAACAAACATTCACATTTCTTTACTCTTATGTAATTTTATATAAAAAATAAACTTAGATTTTAAATATCCCAAAAGATTTTGCTCTCCATAAAAATATATCCTGTCAAAATGATACAAATTCAAATATGAACATGCTGCATAACAAAACCTAGAAATATAAATGAAATGTGTTCTTTTCAGCAATAACAAATCAAATCATTCAGTTGTCTTTGCTCATATGTCATTTTAGAGCTGGACGCCTGGCATCGTTTTTTGGCCACAAGTTCGTTTCTGTTTGCTGTGAGGTTCTGTGTTGTGGAGATTCTCAGGATGGATTGCAGGTGCTCATCAGTGAGGCGACTCCTGTGTGCTGTTTTGTTAGTCTTTATCACTGAGAAGAGCTTCTCACACAGATATGTGCTACCAAACATGCACAAGGTTCGAGCCGCATGTAGACGGACTTTTTTTGTTCTTCAAAGTCACCAAAGCGCCGTGCAAACTCAGTGCGCTCGGTTTATCAGCAAAGTGCGTATTTGGGAACACCGTAGTGACGACTTGGTTTAACATTACTTGGCAACAGGGAAAGTGAGGCAAATTGCACTGGTGCATTTGTGTCTCCCATAAAAGCAGCTTCACTTGAAATCACTTTGTGATTGTGCACGGGTAAAAACGTCCGCTGAAGTGTCAGATTCTTATTTAATTATGCTGCTTTCTGTATCTTCTGCATTGCATTCAGGTTACCCTGATGTTTTGTCTCATAGTGCCGTCTTAGATTAAATTCTGTAATTACAGCCACATTAGCTCCACAAATGAGACACACGGGTTTAGTAAACATATACTCAGCCTCCCATCGGTTTTTAAAGGCTCTATTTTCAGAATCAACTTTTCTCTTCAGCATCGTGTGAGCTAGCTTCGCAATAACTTGATTAACTCGGTAAGTGTTCGGCAAGGCAGCTGAAGCGCTGCATTATGGGATATGTAGTTTATTGTGTTACCAGCGCTTCATATACCCGGGCTTTAATAACAATAATACAGTATATAAAATGATGTCGCGGGCGGATATAATTACACGCCGGTCGGATGTGGCCCGCGGCCCTTGAGTTTGACACATATGGACTAAATAGAACTTGAAAAGATATATTTTTTCAAATGTGATCGCGCAATTCAGATAGAGTTGACGCGCACTACAGCCTGCATGCCTCAATAAGTCATCCTTCCCTCGCTCTTACTTTTTTACCGTTCATCTAATGAATACACTGAGTATGGTTTTACCAAAACAATCATTGATGGCGAATAAAGTATCCATTATTCGAGTATGTAGATCGGGTTATATATATATACATATATATATATATATATATATATACCCGCGTATCGCAGCGGAGAAGTAGTGTGTTAAAAAGCTATGAAAAAGAAAAGAGAACATTTTAAAAATAACGTAACATGACTGTCAATATACAGTATTTGTTTTGTGAGTGTTACTGAGTGTTGCTGTCATCAAGGATTTGATTATCATTATTTCTTTCAATCAGGTTCGTATTTGTAGGATGTGTTGTGTTCAAGTTACATTCCGTGTTTGTCAATCGTTGTAAAGATGACAGGTTTCATTCGTCGATTCGTTTCTTACTGCATCAATAAACAGCTCGTCTTCTTCTTTATCTGAGACCTGACACACTGCATGCACGGTTTTTTTTACACTGTCTTCCTTTAGCGGGACATTGACTTTTTCCACCGTGTGCTTTGTTTCCGCAGTAGTTGCACTTATGAATATGCTTATCACACGCTTCATATTTTTTTGCTGCCTTCTCAATTGTGTAATTCAGTTTTTGTTCAGCACTCTTTGGAACTGTTGCTTTTTGTCTGTGCATTGCGTCATTTCACATGAACCGCTCGGTGTACATGCATCGAAGGTTCCCAGCTGTGCTTGTGCCATCTCGTGCTATGTCCATGGCTGTATTTAATGTTAGCTAAGACCCGGCACTTAAAAGTTTCTCTCGCAGTTTCGCTGAGTTTGTGCCAAACACCACCCACAGAATTAGTGATGAGTCACTGTGGGCTTTGACTTTTATTAGTATATATATATACTGCTCAAAAGAATTAAAGGAACACTTTTTAATCAGAGTATAGCATAAAGTCAATAAAACTTATGGGATATTAATCTGGTCAGTTAAGTAGCAGAGGGGGGTGTTAATCAGTTTCAGCTGCTGTGGTGTTAATGAAATTAACAACAGATGCACTAGAGGGGCAACAATGAGATGACCCCCAAAACAGGAATGGTTTAACAGGTGGAGGCCACTGACATTTTTCCCTCCTCATCATTTCTGACTGTTTCTTCACTAGTTTTGAATTTGGCTACAGTCAGTGTCACTACTGGTAGCATGAGGCGATACCTGGACCCTACAGAGGTTGCACAGGTAGTCCAACTTCTCCAGGATAGCACATCAATACGAGTCATTGCCAGAAGGTTTGCTGTGTCTCCCTGCACAGTCTCAAGGGCATGGAGGAGATTCTAGGAGACAAGCAGTTACTCTAGGAGAGCTGGAGAGGGCCATAGAAGGTCCATAACCCATCAGCAGGACCAGTATCTGCTCCTTTGGGCAAGGAGGAACAGGATGAGCACTGCCAGAGCCCTACAAAATGACCTCCAGCAGGCCACTGGTGTGAATGTCTCTGACCAAACAACCAGAAAGACTTCATGAGGGTGACCCTAGGGCCCCATGTCCTCTAATGGGCCCTGAGCTCACTGCCCAGCAGCATACAGCTCGATTGGCATTCGCCATAGAAAACCAGAATTGGCAGATGCACCACTGGTGCCCTGTGCTTTTTACAGATGAGAGCGGTGCACCCTGAGCACGTGACAGAAGGGAAAGGGTCTGGAGAAGCCATGGAGAACATTATGCTGCCTGTAACATCATTCAGCATGAGCAGTTTGGTGGTGGGTTAATGATTGTCTGGGAGGCATATCCATGGAGGGTCACACAGACCGCTACAGGCTTGACAAAGGCACCTTGGCTGCCATTAGGTATCAGGATGAAATCCTTGGACCCATTGTCAGACCCTATGCTGGTACAGTGGCTCCTGGTGCACGACAATTCCTGGCCTCATGTGGTGAGAGTATGCAGGCAGTTCCTGGAGGATGAAGGAATTGATACCATTGACTGGCCACCACACTTTCCTGACCTAAATCCAATAGAACACCTCTGGGACATTATGTTTTGGTCCATCCAATGCCACCAGGTTGCACCTCAGACTGTCCAGGAGCTCAGTGATGCCCTGGTCCTGATCTGGGAGGAGATCCCCCACAACACCATCTGTCATCTCATTAGAAGCATGCACCGATGTTGTCAGGCATGTATACAAGAACACAGGGGCCATACAAAGTGCTGCGTACAATTTTGAGTTGCTGCAATTAAATTTTGGCAAAATGGACTAGCCTGCCACATAATTTTTTCACTCTGATTTTTGGGCGCCTTTGAATTCAGGGCTCTGTAGGTTGATCATTTTCATTTCCATCAAACGATGTGGCATCCTTTTGTTCCTAACACATTACCCAGTCTATATCAGTATAGATATCCAGGAGGTTTCTTTTTCCCATTAAGATCTGATGTGTTTTCAAAGTGTTCCATAAACTGCTCAAAAAAATTAAAGGAACACTTTGAAAACACATCAGATCTCAATGGGAAAAAGAAATCCTCCTGGATATCTATACTGATATAGACTGGGTAATGTGTTAGGAACGAAAGGATTAATATCCCATAAGTTTCATTGACTTTATGCTATACTCTGATTAAAAAGTGTTCCTTTAATTCTTTTGATCAATATATATATATATATATATATATATATATATATATATATATATATATATATATAGGGGCGGCACGGTGGCGCAGTGGTAACGCTGCTGCCTCGCAGTTTGGAGTTTGCATGTTCTCCCCGTGTCTGCGTGGGTTTCCTCCGGGTGCTCTGGTTTCCTCACACAGTCCAAAGACATGCAGGTTAGGTGGTTTGGCGTTTCTAAATTGGCCCTAGTGTGTGTTTGGGGTGTGTTTGTGTGTACTGAGGTGGGTTGGCACCCTGCCCAGGATTGGTTCCTGCCTTGTGCCCTGTGTTGGCTGGGATTGGCTTCGGATTCAGCGGATTAGAAAATGGATGGATGGATGGATATGTGGATGTATGTGTATATATGTATGGATATGTATATATATATATATGTTTATATGTTTGTGTGTGTATATATAAATATATATTGTGGTCCCCGGCTCCAGCCCCGGTCGGGACACCCAGGAGGACGAGAGGAGGGCGTCCACGAGGGGGCGTCCGTCCAGGTTATGTTGGGGGCCTCGGGTAAAGGGCTTGGAAGCCCAGCCCTGT
>NW_024379331.1:0-9863 GCF_016835505.1 Polypterus senegalus
AGGGGTTTAAAATATTTGAAGTTTTTCACTTTGAAAAAAGTTAAACCATCAAAAAAATTCTTAACCAATAAAGGGGACTGGGGTTTCATCATTTACAACTGCCTTTCGAGTATTTTGACTTTCCACAGAGTTAGAGGTGAAGTTAACCTGAATTCATCATAACACTTTTCAAGCCCTGAGAACAACTTTGTGCACACATGTGTTGACGGCTTGTTTTCCACCAGGAAACTGTTCAAAACAGTTCATTTCTGTAAAAACTATGTCAAATGTGTTCAATGTTTCACAACATAGAAGCTAAGACTCATTGAGTTTCACTCAACTTCAGTTTTGCCCAATGCAACTCAAATGGAATTTCAAGCGTTGAGTTTGAGATGTTGAATTGCACTTTGAAAAACAGTGGGGAAACCATCAAACAGTTCTTAACCATAAAAAGGTACTGGGGATTTCATCATTTAGAACTGCTTTTACAGAGTATTTTGACTTTCCAAGAGTTACAGTTGAAGGTAACCTGAAATCACCATAACGCGTTTCAAGGGCTGAAAATCACTTTGTGTACACATGTGTGACGGCTTGTTTTCCACCAGGATACTTTTCAAAACAGTTTATTTCTGTAAAAAACATTGTCACAGATGTGTTTCAAGTGGTTTCATAACATAGAAGTTAAGACTCATTGAGTTTCACTCTAACTTCAGTTTGTCCATTGCAAGTTAATGGGGATTTCAAAGGTGAGTTTAAGATGTGAAGTGCACTTTGAAAAACAGTTGGGAAACCATCCAAACAGTTCTTAACCATAAGGGTGCTGGGGATTTCATCATTTAGAACTGCTTTTACCAGAGTACTTTTTACTTTACACAGCGTTAGAATTGAAGAAATCTTATTTCACCATAGCGGTTTCAGGGCCTGAAAATAACTTTGTGTACACATGTGTGACGCCTTGTTTTCCACCAGGAAACTGTTCAAAACAGTTCATTTCTGTAAAAACTATGTCTGATGTTTTCAAGTGGTTTCACAACATAAAATTAAGACTCATTGAGTTTCACTCAACTTTAGATTTATGAAATGCAAGTCAAAGGGGTTTTAAAAAGTGAGTTTGAGATGTTGAAGTGCACTTTGAAAAACAGTTGTGAAACCATCCCAAAAAGTTCTTAACCATAAAAAGGTTTGGGGGTTTCATCATTTTAGAACTGCCTTTAAAAGTATTTTGACTTTCCACAGAGTTAGAGTTGAAGGGAACCTGAATTCATCCTTTAAAACTTTTCAAGACCTGAAAACAACTTTTTGAGACTATTTGACCTTGTTTTCACCGGAAACTGTTCCCAAAAAAGTTCATTTCTGTAAAAACTATGTCAGATGTGTTTCAAGTGGTTTCACAACATAGAAGTTTAGACTCATTGAGTTTCACTCAACTTCAGTTTGTCCCTTGCAAGTTAATGGGGGTTTCAAAAAGTGAGTTTAAGATGTGAAGTGCACTTTGAAAAACAGTTGGGAAACCATCCAAACAGTTCTTAACCATAAAAGGGGACTGTGGATTTCATAATTTAGATCTGTTTTTACGATAGTATTTTGACTTTACACACGTTAGAGTTGAAGGTAACCTTATTTCACCATAACGCGTTTCAGGGCCTGAAATTCACTTTGTGTACACATGTGTGACGCCTTGTTTTCCACCAGGTAACTGTTCAAAAAAGTTCATTTCTGTAAAACTATTGCAGATGTGTTTCAAGTTTTCACAACATAAATTAAGACTCATTTAGTTTCCTCAACTTCAGTTTGTCCATTGCAAGTTAAAGGGGGTTTTAAAAAGGGGAGTTTAAAAATTTTAAGTACTTTGAAAAAAAGTTGGAAACCATCAAAAGTTCTTAACCATAAAATCTGGTTTCATCATTTAGAACTGCTTTCCAGAGTCTTTGACTTTACACAGCGTTAGAGTTGAAGGTAATCTTATTTCCCCCTAACACGTTTCAGGGCCAAAAAAACTTTTGTAAGTGTGGACGACTTTTTTCCCGAAACTGTTCAAAACAGTTCATTTTTTAAAAACTATGTCGCTGATGTTTTCAAGTGGTTTCACAACATAAAGTTAAGACTCATTGAGTTTCCTCAACTTTAGTTTTTGGCCCTGAAGTCAAAAGGGGGTTTCAAAAAATGGTTTGAGATTTGAAGTGCACTTTGAAAACGGTTGAAACCATCAAACAGTTCTTAACCATAAAAAGGGGACTGGGGGGTTTTATCATTTACAACTGCCTTCAGAGTATTTTTACTTTCCACAAGTTAGGGTGAAGTTAACCGAAATTTATCATAACACTTTTCAACCCGAGAACAACTTTGTGCACACATTTGGGGGTTGTTTTCCACCCGGGAAAATTTAAAACAGTTCATTTCTGTAAAAACTTTTCACAGATGTGTTTTAAATGGTTTCACAACATAGAAGTAAGACTCATTGAGTTTTTCCCCAACTTCAGTTTTGTCCATTGCAAGTTAATAGGGATTTCAAAAGTGAGTTTAAGATGTAAGTGCACTTTGAAAAACAGTTGGGGAAAACCCTCCAAACAGTTCTTAACCATAAGGGTTGGGGGTTTCATCATTTAGAACTGCTTTTACCAGAGTATTTTGACTTTACCGCGTTAGAGTTGAAGGTAACGTTATTTACCAAAACACGTTTAGGGCCCAAAAAAACTTTGTGTACACATGTGTGACCTTGTTTTCCACTGGGGAAAATGTTCCCAAAAAAGTTCATTTTTTGTAAAAACTATTTGAAGTGTTTCAAGTGGTTTCACAAATGAAGTTAAGACTTTGAGTTTTACTCCCATTTTTTTCCATTCAAGTTAATGGGGATTTCAAAAAATGAGTTTGATGTAATGCACTATGAAAAAAAGTTGAAACCTAAACGTTCTTAACCATAAGGGTACGATTTTTTTCATTTTTGAAATGTTTTACCATAGTATTTTGACCAAAAGGTTGGTTGAAGGCCTTATTTCACCATACGCGTTTCAGGGCCTGAAATTCACTTTGTGTACATTTGTGACCCTTGTTTTCCACCAAACTGTAAAAAAAGTTCATTTCAAAAAAATATTGAAGTGTGTTTCAAGTGTTTCACAACATAAAATTAAGACTCATTAAAAACTCAACTTCAGTTTTGCCCAATGCAACTCAATAGGGAAATTTTAAACGTTAGTTTGAGATGTTATGCACTTTGAAAAACAGGGGGCCTAAACGTTCTTAACCCTTAAATCTGGGGATTTCATCATTTAGAACTGCTTTTACCGATATTTTGTTTCCAAAAAGTTACAGTTGAAGGGAACCTGAAATCACCATAGCACGTTTCGGGCTGAAAATCACTTTGTGTACACATGTGTGACGGCTTGTTTTCCACCTGGATACTTTTCAAAACAGTTTATTTCTGTAAAAAACATTGTCACAGATGTGTTTCAAGTGGTTTCATAACATAAATTAAGACTCATTGAGTTTACTCAACTTCATTTGTCCATTCAAGTTAATGGGGGTTTAAAAAGGGGGTTTTAAAATGTGAAGTGCACTTTGAAAAAACGTTGAAACCCTCAAAAAGTTCTTAACCATAAAGGGGGCGGGGTTTCATCATTTAGAACTGCTTTTTCCAGGTACTTTGACTTTACCGCGTTAGAATTGGGGAAAACTTATTTCACCATAACGTTTCGGGGCCTGAAAATAACTTTGTGTACACATTTGGGCCTTGTTTTCCCCGGAAAATGTTAAAACAGTTTTTCTTAAAAAAATTTGTGATGTTTTTTAAGTGGTTTTAAAAGAAGTTAAGACTCATTGAGTTTCCTCAACTTTAGATTTGGAAATGCAAGTCAAGGGATTTCAAAAGTGAGTTTTAGATGTTGAAGTGCACTTTGAAAAACAGTTTGAAACCATCCCAAAAAAATTCTTAACCATAAGGGGGCTGGGGTTTTCATCATTTAGAATTTCCCCTTTACCAGAGTATTTTGACTTTCCACAGAGTTAGAGTTGAAGGTAACCTGAATTCATCATAACACTTTTCAAAACCTGAAAACAACTTTGTGTAGACATGTGTAACTTTTTTTCCCCCAGGGAAAATGTTCAAAAAAGTTCATTTCTGTAAAAACTATGTCAAATGTGTTTCAAGTTTTCACAACATAAAGTTTAGACTCATTTAGTTTCACTCCCAAATTCAGTTTTTTTCCATTGCAAGTTAATGGGGGTTTTAAAAAGTGAGTTTAAGATTGAAATCACGAAAAACAGTTGGGGAAAACCCTCCAAACGTTCTTAACCATAAGGGTACTGTGGTTTTTATAATTTAGATCTGTTTTTGATAGTATTTTGACTTTTCACAGCGTTAGAGTTGAAGGTAACCTTATTTCACCATAAACGCGTTTCAGGGCCTGAAATTCACTTTGTGTACACATTTGGCCTTTTTTTCCCCGGTAACTTTCAAAAAAAGTTCATTTTTTAAAAACTATGTGAAGTGTTTCAAATCTTTCCAAAAATAAATTAAGACTTTTTTCACTCAACCCGTTTTCCATTGCAAGTTAATGGGGATTTCAAAAAGGGGAGTTTAAGATTTGAAGTACTTTAAAAAAAAATTGGGAAACCATCCCAAAAAGTTCTTAAATAAGGGGGCTGGGGTTTCATCATTTAGAACTGGTTTACCAAATCTTTTACTTTAAAAGCGTTAGATTGAAGGTAAACTTATTTCATCATAACGTTTCAGGGTGAAAATAACTTTGTGTACACATGTGTGGCCCCCTTTTTTTCCCCAAAGGGAAAATTTTAAAAAAGTTCATTTCTGTAAAAAAATATGTGCTGATGTTTTTTAAGTGGTTTCACAACATAGAAGTTAAGACTCTTGAGTTTTACTCAACTTTATATTTAAATGCAAGTCAAAGTAGATTTCAAAAGTGAGTTTGAGATGTTAATGCACTTTAAAAAAAGTTGGAAACCATCAAACAGTTCTTAACCATAATCGAATTTATCATTTAGAACTGTTTTCCCTAAAATTTTTACTTTACACTCGTTAGAATGAAGGCCTTATTTCACCATACCGGGGTTTGGGCCTGAAATTCACTTTTGTAAAAATGTGTGGCCCCCTTTTTTTTCCCCGGGAAAATGTTCAAAACGTTCATTTTTTGTAAAAACTATTCGAAAGTGTTTCAATTTTCCAAAAAAGAGTTAAGACTCATTGATTTCTCAACTTAGTTTTTTCCATTCAAGTTATGGGGATTTTAAAAGGTGAGTTTAAGATTTGAAATGCACTTTGAAAACGTTGGGGAAAACCCTCCAAACAGTTCTTAACCATAAGGGGCTGGGGTTTCATCATTTTAGAACTGCTTTTCCCAATCTTTGACTTTACAGCGTTAGGTTGGGGAATCTTTTTCCCCCTAACACGTTTCAGGGCCTGAAAAAAACTTTGTGTAAAGTGTGTGACGACTTGTTTTCCCCCAGGAAACTGTTTTCCCGTTCATTTCTGTAAAACTATTGCTGATGTTTTTCAAGTGGTTTTTACAACATAGGAATTAAAAACTCATTGAGTTTCCTCAACTTTAGTTTGGAATCAAGTCAAAGGGGTTTAAAATGAGTTTGAGATGTTGAAGTGCACTTTGAAAAAAAGTTGGAAACCCCAAACAGTTCTTAACCATAAGGGTACTGGGGGGTTTTTTCATTTACAACTCCTTTACCAGGTAGACTTTCCACGATTGGGTGAAGTTAACCGAATTCATATAAACTTTTAAACCCCGAGAACAACTTTGTGCACATGTGTGCCTTTTTTCCCCGGGAAAAAGTTCAAAACAGTTCATTTCTGTAAAAACTATGTCCAAAATTGTTTCAAAGTGGTTTTACAACCCAAAATAAGACTCATTGAGTTTTCCCCCCCAGTTTTTTCCCAATGCAACTCAATGGAATTTCAAACGTTGAGTTTGAGATGTTGGTGCACTTTTAAAAAAGTGGGGGAAAACCCTCCCAAAAAAATTCTTAACCATAAGGGCGGGGTTTCATCATTTTTGAAATGCTTTTCAAATATTTTGACTTTCAAAAAAGTTACAGTTGAAGGTAACCTGAAATAAGCATAATACGTTTCAAGACCTGAAAACAACTTTGTGTAGACATGTGTGACGGCTTGTTTTCCACCAGGAAACTGTTCAAACAGTTCATTTCTGTAAAAACTATGTCACAGATGTGTTTCAAAGTGTTTCACAACATAGAAGTTTAGACTCATTGAGTTTCCTCAACTTCAGTTTTGTCATTGCAAGTTAATGGGGATTTCAAAAAGTGAGTTTAAGATGTGAAGTGCACTTTGAAAAACAGTTGGGAAACCATCCAAACAGTTCTTAACCATAAGGGTACTGTGGATTTCATAATTTAGATCTGTTTTTACGATAGTATTTTGACTTTACACAGCGTTAGAGTTGAAGGTAACCTTATTTCACCATAACGCGTTTCAGGGCCTGAAATTCACTTTGTGTACACATGTGTGACGCCTTGTTTTCCACCAGGTAACTGTTCAAAACAGTTCATTTCTGTAAAAACTATGTCGCAGATGTGTTTCAAGTGGTTTCACAACATAGAAGTTAAGACTCATTGAGTTTCACTCAACTTCAGTTTTGTCCATTGAAGTTAATGGGGATTTCAAAAGGTGAGTTTAAGATTTGAGTGCACTTTGAAAACAGTTGAAACCATCCAAACAGTTCTTAACCAAAAGGGTACTGGGGATTTCATCATTTAGAACTGCTTTTACCAGAGTACTTTGACTTTACACAGCGTTAGAGTTGAAGGTAATCTTATTTCCCCATAACACGTTTCAGGGCCTGAAAATAACTTTGTGTACACGTGTGTGACGACTTGTTTTCCACCAAGAAACTGTTAAACAGTTCATTTCTGTAAAAACTATGTCGCTGATGTTTTCAAGTGGTTTCACAACATAGAAGTTAAGACTCATTGAGTTTCCTCAACTTTAGATTTGGCCCAATGCAAGTCAAGGGATTTCAAAAAGTGAGTTTGAGATGTTAAGTGCACTTTGAAAACGTTGAAACCATCCAAACAGTTCTTAACCATAAGGGTACTGGGGGTTTCATCATTTACAACTGCCTTTACCAGAGTATTTTGACTTTCCACAGAGTTAGAGGTGAAGTTAACCTGAATTCATCATAACACTTTTCAAGCCCTGAGAACAACTTTGTGCACACATGTGTGACGGCTTGTTTTCCACCAGGAAACTGTTCAAAACAGTTCATTTCTGTAAAAAACTATGTCACAGATGTGTTTCAAGTGGTTTCACAACATAGAAGCTAAGACTCATTGAGTTCACTCAACTTCAGTTTTTGTCCATTGCAAGTTAATAGGGATTTCAAAAGTGAGTTTAAGATGTGAAGTGCACTTTGAAAACAGTTGGGAAACCATCAAACAGTTCTTAACCATAAGGGTACTGGGATTTCATCATTTAGAACTGCTTTTTACCAGAGTATTTTGACTTTACACAGCGTTAGAGTTGAAGGTACGTTATTTCACCAAAGCGGTTTTAGGGCCTGAAAATAACTTTGTGTACACATGTGTGGCCTTGTTTTCCCTGGAAACTGTTAAAAAAGTTCATTTCTGTAAAAAAATATGTCCAGAAGTGTTTCAAGTGGTTTCACAATATAAGTTAAGACTCATTGAGTTTTACTCAACTTCATTTTTTTTCCCTTGCAAGTTAATGGGGTTTCAAAAAATGAGTTTAAAAATGTAAAATACTATGAAAAAAAGTTGGGGAAACCCTCCAAACAGTTCTTAACCATAAGGGTACTGGGGATTTTTATCATTTTTGAACTGTTTTTACCATAGTATTTTGACTTTCACAGCGTTAGGTTGAAAAGGGAACCTTATTTCACCATAAGCGTTTAGGCCTGAAATTCCCTTTTTGTACACATTTGTGACCCTTGTTTTCCCCGGGGAACGTCAAAACAGTTCATTTCTTAAAAAAAATTGCAGATGTGTTTCAAGGGGATTTCACAACATAAAATTAAGACTCATTAAATTTAACTCAACCGTTTTGCCCAATGCAACTCAAAGGTTTTTAAAAATTGGTTTGAGATGTTGGTGCACTTTGAAAAAAATGGGGGAAAACCCTCAAACAGTTCTTAACCATAAGGGTACTGGGGATTTCATCTTTAGAACTCTTTTTGATTTTTGACTTTCCAAGTTACAGTTGAAGGTAACCCGAAATCACCATAACCCTTTCAAGGGCTGAAAAACACTTTGTGTACACATGTGTGACCTTTTTTTACCGGATACTTTTTTAAAACAGTTTATTTCTGTAAAAAAATTGTCACAGATGTGTTCAATGGGTTTTATAACATAAAATTAAGACTCATTGAGTTTCACTCAACTTCAGTTTTGTCCATTCAAGTTAATGGGGGTTTCAAAGGTGAGTTTAAGATGTGAAGTGCACTTTTAAAAAAAGTTGGGAAAATCAAACAGTTCTTAACCATAAGGGGACTGGGGTTTTATCATTTAGAACTGCTCAAGGGACTTTGACTTTACAGCGTTAAATTGGGAAAACTTTTTCACCATAGCAGGTTTCCCGGGCCTGAAAATAACTTTTTGTACACATGTGTGACGCCTTGTTTTCCCCGGGGAAAAAGTTCAAAACGTTCATTTCTGTAAAAAACTATTGCTGATGTTTTTTAAAAGGTTTCCAACATAAGTTAAACTCGGTTTCACTCCTTTAATTTGGCCAAATGCAAGTCAAAAGGGTTTTAAAAAATGAGTTTGAGATGTTGAGTGCACTTTGAAAAACAGTTTGAAACCATCCAAACAGTTCTTAACCATAAAAGGGGACTGGGGGGTTTTATCATTTTTGAACTGCCTTTACCAGGGATTTTTTACTTTCCCGGTTAGAGTTGAAGGTAACCTGAATTCATCATAACACTTTTCAAGACCTGAAAAAAACTTTGTAGCGTTGACGGCTTGTTTTCCACCCGGAAACTTTCAAAACAGTTCATTTCTGTAAAAAATATGTCACAGATGTGTTTCAAGTGTTTCCCAAAAAGAAGTTTAACTCATTAGTTTCCCCAACTTCAGTTTTTTTCCCTTGCAAGTTAATGGGGTTTCAAAAGTGAGTTTAAAATGTGGTCCCTTTTAAAAAAAGGGGAAACCCTCCCAAAAAGTTCTTAACCATAAAAATTTTTTGGGGTTTTTAATTTAATCTGTTTTTTCGATAGTATTTTGACTTTACACAGCGTTAGAGTTGAAGGTAACCTTATTTCACCATAGCGTTTCGGGCCCGAAATTCACTTTGTGTAAAATGTGTGGCCTTGTTTTTCCCCCAGGTAACTGTTCAAAACAGTTCATTTCTGTAAAAACTTTCGCGATGTGTTTCAAAAAAAGTTTTACAACATAGAAGTTAAGACTCATTGGTTTCCTCAACTTCGTTTTGTCCATTAAATTAATGGGGATTTCAAAGGTGAGTTTAAGATTTGAAGTGCCTTTGAAAAAAAGTTGGGGAAAACCCTCAAACAGTTCTTAACCATAAAGGGGACTGGGGGATTTCATCATTTAGAACTGGTTTTACCAGGTCCACTTTACACAGCGTTAGAGTTGAAGGGAATCTTACATCATAACGTTTCAGGGCCTGAAAATAACTTTTTTACACATGTTACGCCTTGTTTTCCACCAGGGCTGCAAAACATTCATTTCTGAAAAAAATATTTTGATGTTTTTTAAGTGGTTTCCAAAAATAAGTTAAGACTCATTGAGTTTTCCCAACCCTCAACTTTTAAAAAATTTAAATTTAATGCCCCGGGAAAAAATTCAAAGGGTTTTTTTGAATTTTTCAAAAAAAGGTTGGGAAAATTTTTTAAAAAATGTTTTTTTTAAGGGGCGCCCCCTTTTTT
>NW_024379332.1:0-17500 GCF_016835505.1 Polypterus senegalus
TTTTTTATTCTCCCAAAGTAAAGTTTAGGATGAACGTTTCCAATCAAACGATAAACATTTAGTACCTAAACATGCCTACATTTAGAAAATATATTCCCCCCTCGTTTCAAACTGGAAAAATAGCAAATGAAATATGTGTCCTTCAATTGTCCTTTTCTTAAAGAAAAGAGAACTGTAAGAATGAAACTTTAAAAACATTCTTTCAAACCCAGTATCAAAGCAGTCTGGCAGTGCGCCTTGAGGGGTAAGGGTCGGCAATGGCATAAAAATTTGATGTTATTGGACAGCGCCTCCTTTTTTAAAAAGAACGTCGGTTTCAACTGGTTTTTCCTGTATGAGTTCAAAAGGGGATGAGTTCCGTGATTTATAGCCGGACGGTCACAACATGGTCTGCATTTGTTTTAATTTGTTATGAGTGTAGAAGAGTCTCTTTTGAAAACAAATTTTTGTTTTTTAGGAAAGGTTTTATTAAAGGTTAAAAAAAAGAATGTTTTAAATTTTTAAAATAAGTTTGATTAATGTACAAACTGCAATAGCAAAAGAAAATTTAAATTTTTAATTTTTTATGTGTTTAGTGCAATTATTACTAAACTCCATTTGTTTCTTTAAATCCCATTATACCTTGGAGGTAAATTCTAAACTTTTACAAACGTTGTTCATTGTTAAGAAAACCTTCAAAGCAACATGGAAAGCTGGCTTTATTGCTTTCAAAGAAATTAAGAGCCATAGGTTTCTGCAGAATTCTCAGGTTTCACAAAAAGGACCAAAATTGTGATACTCCTGTTTCTGAAGAGACAAATTTTCACCTAAGTCAAAATAAAAAGAAAAAAGCTCTTTAAAATAAGTACTAATAAATAACCCTAAGCTGCAATCTCCAGCAGCTACATTATTTTTTTTTACAAGGGGTATTTTGAATTAGGTGTTAAGAACAAAGATTACTACCTTCATTTGTAACTTTCATTTGTTTTACTTTATTTCATGAAGTTCAAATTTGCATATAAATTAAATTTGACCAAAAGTGAAGAAAATTTTGAGAAAGATACTGAAAAACTGGATAATCCGATTAATAGATTGATGGCTGAATTTTTTGATGCAGAAGTTTTAATTCAATAAATTACATAAATTTGTGTTTTTAATTCCTTGATCTTAAACTACATTTAAATGTCAAATACTTATTAATAAGTGCGCTGAAATTTAAAACAACATCATTTACTTTGCCTGGATTCGGCTCATTAGCTCTAATTCACGGTTCATCAGTTTTAATGGAGGTTAAACAAATCACCATTTTTAAGCTGCTGTATTCTATCAGTTTGCTTGGAAAAAAAATGGATCAGGGCAATTGGAATGGCCTCCATTTCTGAATAAAATGAAACTAATTTATCTATGCCTGAATTTTTGATGCACAATGTTGGGTTCAGAAAGACGCACACTGCCTGTTAGTTATTTCTTAATCTTATTTCAAGTGATTCTGTGATGGGCATAATAAAAAAATTTTCCCTACTTTGTCCAAAGGGGTTTCACTTTTTGAAACTCAAGGCACATAGCATTTGATCTCATGAATCCTTTTTTCCCTGCTGTGTAATTTCTTAAAAATTTAATTCATTAATTTGCCCAATTGAATTTTAACATAGTTATTAATTAGTTTTTTCCACTGGTTCAAAAAAGCTACAACTGAGCCAAAGGCATGTTTGTTAAATTAAAGATCTGTTCCATATAAAACATTAAAATACCCAAAATTAATTGCATTGACAAGCTGATTATAAAAGTGTAAACGCACTGAGCAAAATCAAAGTTATGCAAGCACTTTTATGTTTGAAATTGAACCCTTACCATGTGTGCTATCTTCTTCTTCTTTTTATTCCATAGCTGGCGCTTGGACAGGGGGCGACCTCTTAGCCAAACCCCAGCTGTTGGTGCCGCTTGGACTCGTTTTCACAACTCTTCCATTGTAGTGATGGGTTGGAGACGGTTCTTGCTTCATTGTTGTCAGTGTTTGGTTTCTTTGGGTCCCGTACCGGTGTTTCAACCATGCCCATCTTGGGTCTTTTTACCCCCAAATCGAGGGCGTTTTCTCATAGGAGTTTGGCGGTCCATGTGCTAATGTGGAGCAAACTTCCAAAGGTGAAACTCCACGTTACCATTATTTTGTCCTTTGAACATAAAAATAATTTTAAAGATGAAATTGACCATCTAAGGCAAAGTCCAGGGACGAAACCAAGTGATGAGATCAGGACCTGAAAAGAAACCTTTAACTCCTGTTTATTCCCAAACTTTACTTGACAAAGGACAAATGTGACACTAAAAAGTTGTGATTCTCAAAGAAACTCGGGTTTATGCATTTTACAGCAAACGTATAAATAAAGACATACCCTGACATCAGGTGGTTTTTCACAGAAAGTTTCAAATGTTTTCTAAGCATTGACAGGTGGTCAGATCTAATTATGCAATTTTCATTCGTAAAATCACCCAAAAGTGTGGAACTGACTTGTGGTCGTCTTTGTGCAAACTGAATTGTCCTTCATATTCCCAAAGTCATCCAGTGATCTGGATCTGCATAAGACTGGACCTTTATAACTTCGAATGCACTGAGACGTGTTCTGTCTCCAGTATCCGTTTGCTTATTTTAACATTTTATCATGCGTTGTTTTGGGAAGGTATTATGTCACCGTTTTCCCAAAGATATATTGGGTCCTTGGAACACACACAACATATATATGCCAACATACATTGATTGATACTTTAATTTGTGGGGTTTCAAATTACCCACATTAAACATAATGATTGATATTTAATGTAGTATTGTGATGATTTTTTCCAAATCTCAAACTGCATCATATACAACTGCAAATGAAAATGCTTGCATTATTACACAACTTATATACTGTGGATATGTCAGTCTTTTTTTTGAGCATATCAAAAACATAAAATTGCATGTTTAAAAAGTTTATTGTTTAAAGATATATTTTAAAAAAAGAATCCTCCTTACGCTTTGACTTTGTTGGCTTACTCTATCACAGATTTTATATAAAAGCAAACTATATAAGGATTTTTCCTTTTCGGTTCTGGGACAATTGCCTTTACTCCTGTACAGGTTTCCCTCAGTTTTTGCCCAGTTGATTTATCAAGGGACGTTGGCAGAGGGAAAGCTAACAACCAGAGCAACAGTTAAGCCCGTGGCTGAATGCAGAAACTGTCCCCGCCATTCAGCATCAATGTTTCTTGTAAAGAGCTGTGCTCTTTTTGTGTTTTATCTTTGTGTTAGTCAGCCCTTCATTGGGGCTCCAAAATATCTGCAATGCTGGGGCCCGGGGCCAGCTCAACGGAAGATGTTGATTGAAAAAGGGGCGTTTTGGATTTGTTGAAGGCTACTACTTTTATTTAAAAAGCAGGGGAATATAAGATCTATGGCCGCAGTGTCCTTTAACCGGGGTGCAAAAGGTGAAATGGATGCGGCAAAATGAATCTGCTTTAGGGTTGGATTGGGCCCTTTACACCCAAAGGCCAGGGCTAGTTCTGGAAAAAAAGGTAGACAGTTTCATTATGGATTTTTTAAAAACGTGAAAAAATAATGAAATCAATAAAAAATGTTTTCAGTGTTACACCAATTCAGGAAACGTTGGTAAAGTTTTTTGGTTAGCCCCCTTTTGCAAGAACTTAAACTCTTTGTTTGATAAAGGGGCTTGTTGGTGATAACATAAAATTTCTACTTGTTATTTTAAAGACTGTCCAATTTCTGTCATTTTCTTGTATGTATATTGCTTCTTTTATGTAATTTTGCTGTATTTGTATAGTTCATCAAAAAAATTTTGGGTTTACGTATTAAATTTTTAATTTTCAACCCTCCTATCAAATGTATAAAAAATGCCAAATAAAAAAATGAATTTTTTTTCATTGGGAATTTATAAGGTTGAAGGTCAAATTTTCCCTTTTAAAATTTTGCAAAAACCTGGGAAAAATTTATTTTTTTAGAAAAAAAGTATTAAGCCTTCAAAATTGGGGCTTTGATACAGCCTCCTTTGTTGTGTGCAAAAAAATTTAAAAAATTTCATTTTTACAGACAAAGTCGTTTTTGTAAAATTTGTTGGTTTTGAGTATAGACTTTTTAGAAAAAAATTTTTTTTTTCCTAAAACTTTCACCCCTTTGTTTTTTAGGTAATTTAGCTCCGTTAATAAAAAACCGCCAATTTACTAAAACCCTATTTTTTATTTGCATTAATAAAATGCTCTTTTTCTTCAAGGGCCCTCTTTTGCATGTGATTGGGTACCAATTCTAAAAGTTTTTTGTTTTATTTATAAAAGTTGTGAGATTTCCTTTAAAGTTCCCTTTTTTTTGTTAAAAAGGTATTTTCCCTTAGAGAAAGTGGGAGTTTAAGAAATTAACAACAAGTTTGGGTATTTCCATAGGGTAGTGGACCCCCAGGATAAAGATGTCTCATTTCATTTAATCATCCAGTTTACCCTTGTTTCCTTGTTAGAGCTTTTTTCCTCCTTCCTAATAAAGCATCATTGTACTTATAAATCCTTCTATTTTATTAAATTTTTGGATTTCCAATGCCATTCTCCTTTATTATAAAAAATTAAAATTAAACATTAAACTTTTTGTTAAATATTTAACATATTAGTAGTAAAGAGAAAAAGTTGCTAATCCATATAAGAATGGACATTATTTGAGTCCTACGTGTACTTTTAAACCAAAATTACTTATTTTTTTTTGTAGTGATAAAAGGGCCAACATAACAAATTTTAAAATCCTTGTTTCTGTCCTTTCAGGATTTAATTGCTTAGAAAACCAAGAAATCAAACCATTTTTTCCTTTTTCGGTTTAACTTTTCGCCTGTGTTCATTACTCAAAATTATAAAGAAAATTTTCGTTGAACAATGCAAGAAGGGACCCTTGTAAGATCCTTCAACGCCTTTCCTTTTTTCAGGTGAATATTTCCTCAGACAAAATTCCTTGCCTCTCAGTTTATAGTAATTTGTTTTCTTTGTTCCCTTAAAAAGATTTTATGCCCAAAACCTTTATTTAAAAATTTCTCCAGGGTATCAACAAGTTTCGGGGAAACCCTAAAAGAAAATAATCAAAGTTAAAATTTAAAATTTTTGTTTAAATAGAGAATTGATAATTTTAAAAAGACTTCACTGAAAACAGCCTGTTAGGGGAAAAGTTGAACCCCCCAAATTATATTTTCTGAATTTGCCTACGCCACACTTTGTCTGTTTCCTACAGCTTACTTTTTGAAGAAAATGTAAACTTTTTTTAAGCTTTTCTGATTATTCTTTTAAAAAGAAAATTTAGTTGATTCAAAATTCAAAAATCTGCTTACGCATTTTAATCTGTGAAAAACGTTTTAGACATGACACCAAAATTTTGTTGTCTTCATTATTAAAAACTTTATTTCCAAACCCTTTTTTAAAAGTTTTTCTGAAATTTAACAAAAAAGGGACAAACACAAAAAGTGTTTATAAAAATTAGCAAGAAGAAATGATAATTCCCATTTCCCGGCAGTATGTTGCTATGATGAAGTAAAACCTCAACCCAAAAATTCAATGTAATGTTGTGGTTAATTAAACATTGTTTTATGAAGAAATGAAATTTAAAATTTTCTGTTAATTTTAAAGCCAAACAGAACTAAAAGTTAAATTAAAATTTGGAAACAATTTCTTTCAATTTTAAAAATAAACTTAATGTTATTTAAACCAGAATTTAGTACTTTTAAAAATTTTACTTCCCCATAAGCGCAGATCCTATCCAGGGAGTGCCCGGTTGTTGACAGAGAAAGGGAAATGGCAAAGCCCGGTATTTCGGAAGATACCAAACTCGGAATCTGATCATTCCATGGAGTTTTAAAATAATTCAAAATTTTAATTTGTTGAAGTTTCTCTATTTTTTGCAAATAAGGAATGACATTCTTTCTTTTTTTTTATAATGCCTAAAAAAATCAAGCCAAAATCCTGAGTAAACCCAGTGAAAGAAAATTCAGTAAAGGAAAAAATAAATATTTCGAAGCGCAATAAGAGAAATTCCAGAAATGGTGTTTTTCCCAAGAATTAAAGAGATTTTTTTTCATAATTAGCGTGGAAGAAAATTCAAAACTTGAAAATTTCAGTATAATGTATGCCTTTCAGTAAGTTGTTTTTTCAGTATAATTAAAAGCAGTTCAGTATAGTGTTAACAGTTTTAGGTTTTATTAGGGGTTTATGTAAAGTGGGTGCATTTCAGTTTAGTACATGGTTTTTGGTTTTCCCAGTATAGAGTAGTTAAGGTTTATGGGTGTAAACTTTCAGTAGACAGTATCGTGTAGATACTATTGTGTGCTTCTGATATAATTCAGGCTCAAGGTACGTTTATTACGTTTTATTACAGGTGCAACCCATTTCAGTATGCAGTGTGAGGCTGGCCCACACTTCTACAAAGTCATCTCACATACCTAAACACAAGCAAAATAAAAAGGCCCCGCAGGTAAGGATCAAAATAGAGAAATCTATTCGTTCCAAATACTATACTTTAAATAATTAACTTAAACAGTCTTGAGAGAGTAACCGGGAAAGCAGCGTAACAGTGTCCGGGATAGTAAAAGTAAGCCTTAATGCAATAAACCAAGGTATGATGTTAGTCCTTAAAAAAAAAAAAAAAAAAAAAAATAAAAAGTACAAATGTAGCAAAGGTGGTCCATCTAATTCTGCAGATCCAGATCTCTGTGACTTTGATTTAGCAGGACGATTCAGTTTGCACAAAGCGATTCTTCATGTTGTCAGTTCGCAACTTCTATGGTCCGGTTTTTTCAGGTGATTTTCTATGTAATAAACGTTATAGCATCATTAAAATTGTATAATTAGGTCCTGCCCTATACGCATACATATACACATATAGTTGTAAAATTTAAAAAATAAATATAAGCAAGAATGGCCCAGAAGTAAATAGGATTTATTTATGGTACCAGTATCATTGCAGGGATCAAAAGCTGGTATATTTCTTTGCCATGTCAGGACAGAATGCAACCACAATCGTGTTTCAAAAAATGTCCGGATCAGTTTTTTTTTAGGGCTCTTTCTGTTTCCACCATAAAGTAAAAATGTAGAGTTTGCCTCGTATGTCCACTTTCAGTTTGGTAGGTACAAGAGGCTGTATCTGATCTCGCTCCATAAGTCTGTTAATGTTGTAACATGCTGCATGTTTTGCGCCCGAGGTGAGAAATCTGGGAAAATACCAATTGGTTATTTTCAAATATAATTCATCCTTCTGTCTGTAAAACGTGATGTAGTTTTAAATCGAATTTTCAAACGTCATTATAAGAGTCCTAGGTTTAGATGTATTTTATCCCTAAGCTGCTGTCTTTTTGCCTTTTAAATAATTTAGCGAATATTTAATTTCACTGGGTTTGACTTTCACTCCAGGAGACCTTCATTCTATATTATTCCTTCTGAGCCATCTTCCAGTGCAGCAAGTCGTCCTCGAGTACTTTGTGTTCAGTTTTAGCCATTGCTTTTCCATCAGTGGTAGATGCCAGTTGTTCAGCTTTTTTCAATACACGTGAATGTTTTGTATCGCTTTCCCAAATGGGCCAACTGCTTTTCAAAGTTACACCTTTTCCCTGTATTTGTTCCTCAATTTTCTAGCATAGTTTAAAGCATTATTTAAATGTTTTCCTGGTTTTAATATGTGAGTCAAGTTTCCCTTTGTCTTTTGTATATCCTTTTATTTCTTCCTTATCTTCTTTACTTCTACTGCCCAAAACTCCCAAGTCTGGTGGGGCACTCCGTCCCTGCTCAGCTACCTCCCGCCTTGAGGCACATTCGCTGAGCGCAGCCTTGTACTGGGCAGCTAGTCAATCAGATTCTTTCATCAGTATAAGGGCCCGCTTCCATCTTCTTCATAGTTCCCACTTCCCCCACAGGTGTTCCATTCGTGTCCCTCATTTTACATCAGTTTCAGTTTGGAAATAAAAGGCAGCTGAGCTTTGAATGCAATACGGGAGGACGCGTATCAGCCCTGGTGTTGACCTTTTATTTGAAGTCCTTATTTAAGTTCAAGGATAAAACCCATAGCTTCTTTTATAGAGTTTGTGCTCATAGCCACTGGTTGGGCCCTGCAGTATCCCCCTACCCGGTAAAATTTGGGGGTCTTACCTCCACGCCCGTTTTCCCTATTCCGGTCCGCCTTCCTCCCTTCCAACACTGAGACCCTTGTTCCTGCCTGTTATCACATCCCACGTTTTTATTGTGCCCTCTAATCAGTTGATTGAAACTCTCTTTGAGAGAAACCCCGACCCCAACAGCGAGCACATGACACCCATCCTGCTTCACCTCACTGGCCCGTGTCCTTTTAGGGTCTTGTTCGTTTGAATAATGAAGGTAGTGAAAGTCGATCCACACCTTTATTGGCTAACTAGGAAGTATCGTTTTTTGACTTCTTGACTGAATCTAAATCCTAATGACCCAGAGCAAATGGCCTTTACCGGACTACATCAGTGATTTCCATCGCTTTTGCACCTGTTTCCCACTGAGGTCCTCTGATTGTCCGTTGTTGCCCCTCATCACTAGGGGGCGCAGGGCCTTAGCCTCACTTTGGATGACCCCAAATTAGCACGATCCATTATCTTTTTAAGACAATGAAAACTCTTGTGCAGGAAGGCAGACACTGGATCCCGTCACTTGACCGTATGTCTGTGTGTGATTAGGGATTGACACAGCGTGATCAAATTCCCTTTCAGGAAACAGACTTGATTGAAAATGGCCACATCAAACCGTAATGTGTGTGCAGTGCCTTTATGGTGTTACGGGAGTTGAGTCAGCACACGCCCTTTTTTTGTCTTCATTTGCAGCAAACTACGTCGTGAATCCTAGGGCAGCCAAGGCTCTTTTATCAGTGAATGAGGGCGACGGGTTATTAGTCTTCGTTAAAAAGTGGAATCGAACTGAAGGAGAAAAAGGATTTGAAGGTATTCTGAAACCCAACAGACAACGGCAAGAAAAGCATTGAAATTTGATCTTTTTGTACTTTCCCGGGCACCCGAGTTTGACAGAGAGCTGTGTAAATGCAAGAATTTTTGGCAAAAGACAAAGAGAAATTTTAAAAAGTCTGCTTAGTAAACCGCAGGCTCTTTGTAAATGTTTGTAGTTGCTATTATTTGTTGCCTTTTGTATGGCAGCGTTTTGGGGAAGAAACAAGTACTAGGTCATTAAACTTGTGGGACCCCCGGGGCTTACAGCCACCCTAACCTGAACTGGCAGGCAGAGACACAAGTTTGCCACACAAGATTCATTTTATTTACAGTCGGATTGCTTTTCTCTGGCTGTCCGAGCACTACAGTCCAAAACGCCAATATACGTAGACAGTCCTTTTTTCCTTTATTTCCTTTCCTTCCCTCTCCTCCTCCCTCCTTCTTCCTGGCAAGCCTTGTCCCCTCCTCCCGACTCTGGCTCCTGAATTTTATTCACTTCCTGTGAGTCCCAGGTGGTTCCATTTGGCCTTACCTGGGGAAACACTCCCAGGTGTGGTGGGAAACCCGGGATGGGCTTCACAGCCCCTGGTGCCAGGCACAAAGGGCTGCACCAAACTCCACCTGCCAGCGTGCCCCAGCCACCCAGGAGGGCTGCCTCAGTGTCCCAATGGGCGATTGCCTCCCGCGATGCTGTCTCCCCCGGTCGGTCCATTCCATTGCGCCCTGGCAGGTGATGGCTGAGCGCCCATCATGACTGAAATCCATTTTTATAAAATACCCTCTAGAATTGAATGCCTCACGATACATGGAAGGGAAAAAATCACACTCGCTTCAAAAATTGGTAAATGTATATTTTAAATGAAAAACTGGAGTGCAAGTCATGATTTGAAATGAGGAACATCTAAGTGCCGTATCTTTTTCATTTAAGCACTTTTTAATATCCCAGATCAATTAATCATCAGAGAATATTTATACATGTATGTGTGTGTTTTATTAAAAAAACTCCTTGTTTCAGATTACAGAAAAAAAAAAAGAATATGACAGATTGTAATTTTGAAACATTCTATTTTGTTTAATGCCATAGTATTATGGATAAAATTTTTTGTACATATTGTATTTTAAAGGAAATATTATTAATTTTAATACTTTATGATCACTGAAAAATGAGCCTACAGAATTTCATTTTCTAATAAAGGAATAGTTAGCACCTGTAGTTCTATAGTTTAATTATAAAATATGCTTTAATAGAAGAGATAAAGGCTTCCCTGTGTCTGCTTTGCAGGGTAAAAAAATTAAAGCAATTAAAAAAAAAAAAAAAGACCAATCAAGTACCTGAAAATTGATGACGGATCATCCCGCGGTGGTGAGGTTTCCCAGCCAGTGCGCACTGGGCTCGCCTCCTTTGTCCCACGGTTTGTGACTCGCTAATTCCCCGGGGGACGCCCGCATGTGCCACTTGTGGAGGCACATCAGCACACGAGGTATTGACGGTGACGCCTTGACTCTCTTGATATTTAGTTAGTCCTCAGATCTCCTTTACTGCCAAGCTCACTGATATGGATAAATCGCGTTGTCAGTTCTCAACACAAACAAGATGCGTCTTTGTAAAAACCAGCCGCCACCGATTAGCTGTCATACAAATACAAGATACTTGTAATACAAACCATCTGTTAAAAAAACGAACTCCCAAAAATCCAAACCACACTTTGTTTTATTCCAGAAGTCCCGCTTGCCGTTTAAAAGATGAAGGTTAAGATTCATCGGACGGTGTCAGGGCCAGTAATTAGAATGAAATTCAAACCATTTTAACAAAAAGAGGCCAACCAACCCAACAAGCTCCTCCCGTCCTGTTCTGCACACCAAGGCTCGAGCTCCTGCCGTCCACCACACTACTTAGTCAATTCATCCACGTTCTCTGGTCCTTGTAGAAGAAAAAACAAGTTCCTTGTTTAGTTTAATGTGTTTGTGCTTTTCTTGTTTCACAGACCAGACATCATCATCTGGGAAAACAAGCCTGGTGCCATCATGGTTTTGATTCACTCTACAAAACTTTTCGAAAGTTGGCAGGAGTAATAATAAAAAAGATTGAACAAAATTTACTGTAAGGTACAGTGTTCCCTCTTTAAGAGAAATGTTTATTTAGCCTCTGCTAAGGGCAGGGATGTTATGAAAGTGCCTTGATTAATGATTGGTCTGTGCTGGTCTGTTTTCAGTCCAGTTTCTGAATTGTTGCATTTTATCTCTTTGAACAGTTTAGGACGATGAGGTACCTGCACCACTTTCCAGTCTAGTTCTTTTAAGGGTCGAGGTTTATGAAGTCGGGGGATCAGCACAGTCCTCACTTCAGAAAATCTCGTAATCCCGCCATTTGTTTTAGGTTTTTGAGTTACAAGGTCTTTCCTGTTGTTATAAAGTCAAAGACAACTTTATTGTCATCTTAATAATATACAAGTATACGATAGACCAAATTGAGCTCAGGGTCCACAGCGTAACAACATGAAGGCTGCAAAATAAAATTAAATTAAATTATTAAAGACAAGATTATGCAAAGTATGGTATTATGCAATCTAGAAACATAAATATAGTCAATAAATATGTAATATAATAAAATAAATTAGTTATAGATAATACAGAAATTTTCAGTGTATGGCCAAATAAAATGTTTTTCATTCCAGTCATAGCACGATGGACGTGCTTTTTATGTCACCCATTTTACATACTGAGACCAAAAAACCAGAACCCACTGACCAATCAAAAAAAGAAACCTTGGATTCTGATCCGTGATTTAAATGCGTGACTGAACAATTTAAATGGGAGGTGGTGTTGATGGGAAAAAAAAAAAAAGTGTATATGAAGCTCAGGAAAATGAATTTTTGAGATCATTAAATTTGGGACATCAGTTTCTCAATTTGCTGAAAACTTTATAGATTCCCTGCCAGCTGTTTCCTAGAAGTTGGCAGAGTCCTTCACATTCCCCTTCGGTCTCTGTCCCTCTACGCCATTATGTAGTTTTCCTCCATGGCATCTCTCAGCCTTTTTTATAAGGTTTCCACTTTCTTGGTCCACCCTTGCTGTTTGCTCCATGGATGTCCCTGTGTTGTGACCCTAGTAGCACGACAAAGGGGCAGCACGCTGTCCCCCTTTTGTTGCCCCTTCCTTTTGCAGTGACTTGACACTCTGGGACCTGACTGGTCCTTTAAGCCCCCTGTACTGCCAAATCCAGTTCTTGTGTGTCTGCATTTTCTGATCGCCGTGTACCATGATGGTCACTAATTATTTTAATTCGCAAGGTAATTCACGGTTTGGGGAAATTTTTTTGTTGAACTGATTATTTTATTTTTTATTTCCATTTTTAAATTTTCAGAAAAGTTTCCCGAAGGAATAAAATAAGATTGTATCAAGAAAATAAAATCAAATGCTGGAGGCAAATGTGGGAGCGCGCGCCACATACACCAGGGAGCGAAGATAAAAACAAGTTTGCACCTACTGCACCTCAACCCCGTTTTAACTTGTGACACAGAGCCAGTCATTTTAAAAGTTGGAGGGATCTGAACTTGACAGTCGTTTGGGCCAGTTTCATATGTGCTCTTAAATCCAGGCGTGCGCTTGCGGGATGGGCGTGGTCGTTTTGGTCCCTTTTAAAACTCCGCCAGTCGAGGCAGTAGGATTGGGTAGCTGGTTAGGGGGAATGGCGGCCTGTTCACATCACATCTAATGGAAGAGCCACAGCTCTGATTCCTGGCTTTCTGGCCTGCTCTTTTCTGGGATTCTTATGGGAAATGTTGCATCATTTCCACGACCGCATTTTCAAAGTGTCTATGAAAGTATACTTTTTTCTATTTAAAGATATTAAACTTGTTACTGTTCTGCATTAATAGAGAGGGGGAGAGATTTTTAAACCAGTGCTTCCAAACTCACAGGATTTTGTTCCAACCAGCTTCGTTTTAATTGGACTCCCGGAATATTAAGGATTGTTATTTCCCAGATTCTCTGTTTTGGGAACAAAACCATACTAGTTTTCAATTTTATAAAAAAAAAAAAAAAAAATATTTTAATATTTGCATATGTATTTTTCTTTTAAACAATATTTTCATCTTGATTTTCCCTTCTGCTTTTCAGGTGTTCTCATTGTTTAATTAATCTTTATTTACAATCGTGTTTGAGCCTTTGATTATTCCGTGTTGTTTGCCTGGCCGTCTGCTCTTGCCTGTTTTATTTGTCATTATAAGATACAATGAAGGGCACTGCACGAGGAAGGGCCAAATAGACTGAAAGTCAACAAATTCAAGTCTAGGCAAAACGAAATATTTCTGAATGTTTTAAGCAAATAAAAAATCCTGCTTCTTGCCTTTTTCGAATGTAGAATTAGAAGAGAAACTCCCAGCTAATCAAATGTGAGCTCGTTTGCGGAGAGTGTCCTTGGAAATTATGGGTTGAAAAACCAGCAGCCCAGGGTCCTTTGTGAGACCCAAGTTTTAAAAACTGGTTTAAACAATTTGGATAAAGAGAGATGAGAAAAAACCAGCAGAGTTTAAAGGTTCTGTTGATTGAATTTTTCCCGGGTTTCACCTCTGAATCGATTTGTGTTTCGTGCCCGCCCCTGTATCAAAAGTTACAAATTTTTAATTTTAGCCTGATGTGAATTTTGAGTTGCTTCTTAAAATTTTAATAACGGCATCTTTGAGAATTGAATTACACTCGTACTGGTACTCGTTTGTTTGTTAATAGTATCCTACACTGAAAAGAATTGATTCAAAGAAAATTTTTTTTTCCAGCCTTGTGTAAATTCCAAAACTTTTTCTTTATATGTTTATTAATTGCTATTTTATTTTTGAATTAATTTATCTTAACCATTTTATCAATTAAATAAATCACAAAAGTGGTTAAAAATTTTTTTCTTTTCAATGTTTATAACAATCCAAAATCATTTACTTAAAAAAAAAATTAAATAAGTTAAATTTTGCTTTTAGTTTTGAGAATTTTTCCAATGATTTTTCTTTTAATCCCTTTTCTAAAACGGGGAAGCTGCCCTTAAAGTTTTTATATTATCTTTTTGCAGTATTTGAATACTAAAAGTCAAAACATAATTCTATTTGGGATTATGTTGGTACGCAAAAAATTTTAAAATATCTTTTTTAAAGCTGTTCAAACACCCTACCCGGATCCCAAGGCAACAACCAGCAAGAGTAAGTAAATCCTGATATTACCCTCCCAGGAAGAGCATAAGATCCCCTTTGCCCCTTGTTGTTCTGCCTTCCAATGTTTGGTTGTGTTGCAAAATAACCATTCATACACCTTTTGTTTATTCCCTTTTGAGATATATTTCCTAATAAACCGATGCAAATTTAAGAAATTGTTTTTGGTGGTTTTAAACTAGTGCAAGATTTGACCCAAACAGACAGACAGGAGTTAAGTTAAATCAAATTGTTTAATAATAAAAGCAGCCGTCCCAAGTGAGGCAGTACAATGGCATCTCCCTGTAAGTATGAAGGAGCCCCAGTTGTTTTCTTGACAGCTAAATGTCCTAAATGGCTTGACGTTGCTGTGGCGAGAAGCGTGTACAGCATTATTCATAACAGCACTCTGTTCTGTTTTCATTCTTTTGTCACTACGACCTTCACTTGATTGAGAGCGCATCAAAAACCTGAGCCTGCCCGGTTAACGAATTGTTTGATTGGTGGGCCTTTCTTGAAGTGATGCTCCTCTTGAGCAGGGGTGTCAACTCCTGGTCTGGAGGGCCCCAGTGGCTACAGGGTTTCATTCAGCCCCTCTTCCTAATCAGCAAGCAGTTTTGAAACTCCTCAGTCCTCTGAATGTATCCCTTTCCTCATTAATGACAGTCAAACAGAAATAAGATGTGAAACAGACGAGATGACCAGCGAAACTTTCCATTTCAAACTCTAACCAAATTTGCTCCAATCAGTTTCTTAATGAGAAGCTGATTCTTGCTATAATTAAACCCTTTATTTAATCCCATGGCTTGTTGCTGCTTTCATTCTGACACAGCAGACATTTCCAAAACTTGATTTTTCAAAATTTTTTGGTGACCTGAGAGATCAACCTTACCGAGACCCTCACCTTTCTTTACTTTCAGATATTGTGTGACGGGCACAGATGAGCTGGGCATGCAGTGGCTTTTTGTGTCTCGTTATTGCTTTGCTGCTAATTGGAAAAGAAACAACTAAGGGCCTGAGTCAAGTTGATTAAAACTAAGGCAAGAAATTAAAACTGGTCACTAATTAAGATGGTTAGAATGAAAACCTGCAGCCATTGGAGGCCCTTCAGGACTGGACTTGGACACCTGATCTAGAGGACCCGGGTTCTCAGACTCAGTTATGCGGACCGCTGGCTAATAAAGGAACTGGGGAACAATATAGAAATTAGAAAAGTAAATTTGGTAAAATTATATATAAATGTATAGGTGTGTGTATATATACTGTATATCAATTGATCCATTATTTTCTAATTAGTCGGTCTAGTCGAGGCGTTTAAATCTAAGCAAATATGAAATATTTCTAAACATCTTATAAATGTAAAATGATGTCTCTGTACGCTTCTTAATGTAGGATAAGATAAGAAAAAAGAGTTTAATGTTATCAGTTGTCTCTGATTATGAATTTGGTTTGAAGCAAAACCTGAATCCACAGTGGGCCCCAGGACCGACTTTGAGATCCGCTGAATTAGTACCTTTTTTTATATATATATATATATATATATATATATATATATATATATATATATATATATATATATATATATATATATATATATATATATATATAAACTCTCAAAGAATTAGGAACACTTTTTAATGAGAGTATAGCATAAAAGTCAATGAAACTTCTGGGATGTTAATCTGGTCAGTTAAGTAGCACAGGGGGTTTGTTAATCAGTTTCAGCTGCTGTGGTGTTAATGAAATTAACAACAGATGCACTAGAGGGCAACAATGAGATGACCCCCAAAACAGGAATGAATGGTTTAACAGGTGGAGGCCACTGACATTTTTCCCTCCTCATCTTTTCTGACTGTTTCTTCACTAGTTTTGCATTTGGCTACAGTCAGTGTCACTACTGGTAGCATGAGCGATACCTGGACCCTACAGAGGTGGCACAGGTAGTCCAACTTCTCCAGGATGGCACATCAATACGTGTCATTGCCAGAAGGTTTGCTGTGTCTCCCTGCACAGTCTCAAGGGCATGGAGGAGATTCTAGGAGACAAGCAGTTACTTTGAGAGAGCTGGAGAGGGCCATAGAAGGTCCATAACCCATCAGCAGGACCAGTATCTGCTCCTTTGGGCAGGAGGAACAGGATGAGCACTGCAGAGCCCAACAAAATGACCTCCAGCAGGCCACTGGTGTAGATGTCTCATGAGGGTGACCCAAGGGCCCCATGTCCTCTAATGGGCCCTGAGCTCACTGCCCAGCAGCATGCAGCTCGATTGGCATTAGCCTAGAATACCAGAATTGGCAGATCACCACTGGTGCCCTGTGCTTTACAGAGGGAAGAGGTTCACCCTGAGCGTGACAGAAGTGAAAGAGGTCTGGAGAAGCCATGGAGAACATTATGCTGCTTGTAACATCATTCAGCATGAGCAGTTTGGTGGTGGGTTAATGATTGTCTGGGGGCATATCCATGGAGGGTCACAAGACCGCTACAGGAACTTGACAAAGGCACCTTGGCTGCCATTGGGTCTAGGATGAAATCCTTGGACCCATTGTCAGACCCTATGCTGGTACAGTGGCTCCTGGTGCACGACAATTCCTGGCCTCATGTGGTGAGAGTATGCAGGCAGGTCCTGGAGGATGAAGGAATGAGTACCATTGACTGGCCACCACACTTTCCTGACCTAAATCCAATAGGAACACCTCTGGGACATTATGTTTTGGTCCATCCAATGCCACCAGGTTGCACCTCAGACTGTCCAGGAGCTCAGTGATGCCCTGGTCCAGATCTGGGAGGAGATCCCCCACAACACCATCTGTCATCTCATTAGAAGCATGCACCGATGTAGTCAGGCATGTATACAAGAACACAGGGGCCATACAAAGTGCTGCAGTCAATTTGGAGTTGCTGCACAATTTGGGCAAAATGGACCAGCCTGCCACATCATTGTTTCACTCTGATTTTTGGCGTCTTTGAATTCAGGGCTCTGTAGGTTGATCATTTTCATTTCCATCAAGCGATGTGGCATCCTTTCGATCCTAACACATTACCCAGTCTATATCAGTATAGATATCCAGGGGGACTTCTTTTTCCCATTGAGATCTGATGTGTTTTCAAAGTGTTCCTTTAATTTTTATATACACACACACACAACCCCAAATCAGAAAAAGTTGGGACAGTGTGGAAAATGTGAATAAAAAAATAAAGCAGTAATTTACAAATTTCCCTTAACTTTTATTTCATTGCAGACAGTATGAACACAAGATAATTCATGTTTTTTTTGTTTTTTTTTGGCAACATCATTTTGATTTGTAAATAAACATCCATTCTTGCCATTCAGGCTTGCAACACATTTAAAAATAGTTGGGATGGAGGCAATTCAGGGTGTAATGA
>NW_024379332.1:22500-30582 GCF_016835505.1 Polypterus senegalus
TGTGTACAGTCGAGGAACTGGTTTGCTGCTTCTACCATCAAGCAAAGAGGACTTTGAGGAGAAATACCCCCATCAAAGCACTGAATTTGATTCTTGCCCACATCCTCAAGTTGTTTCTTCTTTTTAACACCGTCTTATGGTTGGGTTGTAATACTTTATTGAAAATGAAGGTAGTGGTCTTAGAGATGCTGGTGTTTAATGGTGCCCGGCCACTCTGCCATCACTTGGCACAGGAGTGTTACTCTTGTGTTGACTACTGAAGGAGTTCTTCTTTGAGAAGGCATTAAGCTTGTACACAAATGTGGTCAGGATTCACAGAGCTTAGTCCTTGACATGAATGGGATTTTAAATAACAAAATGAATGATGGGATTTCTGCTCACCCTCTGACTCCTTTGATGATGCAGTGATCACAGATAAACACCCACTGGCTGCGTTCAGCACATCTAGCTGAAGTCAGTTGTCTCTTCCTCAGAGCAACTGCCGACTTTCTGGCACTCTTAGATGCCATCATTTCTGTTGCTGTCTTATATTCTTGAAGCCAGCCCTTTGCCGCCTCTCCATAGCTGTGAATTTGTTCAAGGAGGCCACAACATTTTTAAATATGTCCCTTTGTTCAGGAAGGCATGTTACCACCATGGATGGACGTTTCATGTTGGGAAATGCACTTTGGGAGGATTGCCCTGTTTACAGGAGTGTCTCAGAGCCACACTTATGACAGAATATCTACCACAACGACCAAAATCTACTCCAACACATTTAAGACTTGGTTTGGTGTATCCAACAGGAACGCAGAGCTTCAGAATGTGTTCTTTTCAGAATCATAGCTCATATTGTCCATTAGCACATGGACTACTGGAGCGTTACTGCCCTGGACTACAGTATCAGTCCGTGCATACATGATCGATAATGATCTGTCAAAATATGTTCAAAATGTAAAGGACCATGCTTTTCTTATCAATAGTAACTCAGTCAGAAATGTAAAGAAACTGTTAAAGGGTTTAGTTTGACCAGCAACATGACTAAAGGGCTCCATTTAAATGAGTTCTTGACATGTGGCACCACACAGAGCGCCAGGTGGGAGATCCGCGTGCCATCAATATAACACATCGATTATACAAAGTCCACACTTGTGTGTCGCAACACATTTGGCAGTTGGTGACAGTTTTGTGCTCAGAATGCCCATGTAGTGCTATCTACGCAGTCATGACAAGAAGAAACACCTTTGGGTGCATCAGTCCCAGAGCCTACAGGTGACACATCATCCAGTTGAGTGTCACTGTCTCTGGCTGTGCTTATCATCAAAATATTCATCTTGAACAAATCTAGTTGCTTTAAAACATCACCAGCTTTATGATTTTTCCAAGACAACTTAACTGCAGACTATTGATAACATTTTCCGCCAGCTGTTGCGTCTTAAAAATTAAATAAATAAATAAATTAATTAAATAAATAAATGTATAAATTATTTTATGGCTATCCAGTAGATGGCAGCACTGTAATAAACAACAGAGATGTGGCAGCAAGCTGGCTGCGTCTGTAATGGCTGTTTGTGCTTTGACAGGCTCAGTGAGATACGACTTGACTCATGTGATGCCCCAGGGCGCGTATGGCCACCTAACCTCGACACAGACAGGGCGGATGCCCGGGTTTTGCACATAACACTTCGCTTATTTGGGTTTTGTCTTCCACAGCACACAATGCCCAAGGCCAACACAATCCTTTCTCCACCGGTCCTTCCACCACCACCACTCCTCCTCCTCAGGCTTTGTTTTTTCCTCCTGACTCCCGGCCATTGAGTGGTGGCGAGCCCCTTTATAGGGCACCCAGAAGGACTCCAGGTGCCCAGCAGCTTCTGGCTGTACTTCTGGGTGTGGTCAAATAGGCCCTGACAACATTGAAACACCGCCCGGCAGTGGCCATGAGTCCCATGCTCATGACCCGTGGACCGCTTGGGAACCAAGGGGGTGCCCCTAGCAGTCAGGGAGAAACTGTCCTAAAGATACTCTCCCCAGGTCCTTTCGAGTGTCCTGGCGGGTAAGGCAACCACAGGAGAGCGTAAAACAAAAAGGGAACATAGCACAAGATGAAGGAAAGTTGAATATGCTTTTCACACCTGAGATCCATTGCTGTATAACAATTTGTTGTATAAATGCATACAGCGAAGGGAAGCCACTGGAATGGCACAGATGTGTTGTAGTTCTTCAGTGGGTTATGTGATGATGGGCCTGCCAAGAGATGAAAGCTTTTCTCAACATGGAGTTGAGGGCCAACTGGCGCTGACTCTCTGAGGGTCTGTTAGGCTTTCCACTGGCTGATGTTATGCAAGATTTGTACCTCTTTAGCTCATTCAGTGAGCTGTTTGCAGGTCCTGCTGACTATCCCCGTGTAAAATTTCGCTCCCATCCCCCCGATGGCACATTCTTGCATATTATCCGGTACCCCGTGATGTAAAAACCCTGAAATCACTAAAATTTTTTACCCCCCTTTTGAAGTCTCCAGATTGAAAACGTGTCTGAAAAGATTTCCCCCTTCTTTTTTTTTTAAAAATTCATGTAACTTTTTAAAAAGCGAATCAAAAGCTCAGTGCCTCAATTCTGGTTTCTTATTAAAGAAAGACTTACAGCCCAAAGGGCTGTGAGGAGGTGGTAAATAAGGGTGATGTCACTGCGTGGTCTTCCACTCTCGCCTGGCGTGCTTGCCTTGTCTGCCCCCAGCATGTCCGGGGTCATGGTTTGGCGTCTTAGGGGCCGTCCGTGAACTCTCTCTGCCTTTGCCCGGTAGGCCCCAGTACTGCACTGCAGACTATAATAATAACAAAAAAAAGCGAGAGAGGTAATAAAAAAGGAAAGGAAAAACCCGAAACATCATAATGCATTTGATTATTGTTGATACTTTTCTTAATCCCAATGGAATTCACATCATACATAAAACAGAGTTATGGGGGATGTTCAGAAGTTTCTGCATTTTTTTAAACTTTATTTCTTAATAATTTAGCTCTTTTTCCCAGATTCCCAAAATTCAGAAATTTAACCCCAAAATGGGATTCAACAAAAGCCTGACATGCAGAAATGTTTCCCCCAAAAAAATATCTTTTTTTTAAAAAGTTTGTTAAGTTTTAAAGTAAAACAGTTCACAAAAAAAAGAAAATTAAAATAGCAAAAAGGAAAAATTAATGTTAAAAAGTTCAATTCAAAAGCAATCTTGTTATATCAAAAATCTTTACTATTTACTTAACATTTCTGAACCATTTCAAAGCGGTCAAAAAACTTTTGCTTATCCCTTCAAAGTTTAAAAAATGAGTCTTTAAAGTCCCTCTTTACTGGGCCCAGTTCTAAACAAACTGGGCATTATCACACTGTTTCTAGTTACATAAAAAGGTTCTATCTCTTCTAACTTACAGGTGGAAAAGCTGTACCATAAGTTATGACTATGAAAAAATTGATATTCTATTCAAATTCATCAAACTTTAAATTGAGTTTAACTCAAAACTTTAACTTGGCTCTTACATTTCCACCCCCTAATTGCTATTCAGGGGGGGAGACAATTTTATACTTCAATATGGGAATTACTTTTATATTAACTATTTTTTTCAAACCCATTAAATCCCTGCAAACATACATTTAAAAATTTCTATTTAAATCATTGGCTGTTTCTTGAACGGCCCCGTTTTTTCCGGGTCTGCCCTGGCTTTTTTTGGTTTTTTAAAAACTCTTCGCTTGCCTTTGGCATCTGGCATTGTCTTGATACCCGCCCCTTTCCCCGGGAATTGTGGTGTAGCTTCCTCACAATTAAAACCGTCCCGTTCAAAATTTCTTTTTGGGGAAATTTCGGTTCTTGAGGTATTGGCAGATACTCTTTTTACTTTTCCAAAACAAATCAGCCATGTATTGAATTTGCCAGCATCTTCTTAGGTATGGTTCATGTTCTGAAATGAGTTTGGTGGCATTTCGGTTTGTCTTCATTAATAACAAGCGATTGGTTGTTTTCCCCTCATTTGGGTATCTGATGTTTTTGTAAGGGTCTGTTTGAGTATTGATTCCACTTCACACATCATTGTAGGAAGGTTTTATCCATTTTTTTGGGTTTTTAGTGTTGAATTTAAAATCTTTTATCTTCTGTTTGTTTTTCCCCCCTCCACCTTGGTGGGGGGCTGATGGTGGATTGAATATCCATTTGTTTGTTCTTGCATTATGCGTTGTTTTTGTTTCCCAATTTTTTTAATAGTTTCTTTAGCTTTTTTTCTGCTCCAAAAATTTGTTCCATTGTCGGGCCCCTTTTTTTTAAATTTTTCCTCTTCATCCATAAAGGGTTTATGGCATGGAACAGTCCGCTCTGGTTGTTAGACTTTTAAAGATTACTCGTCCCTTTTGGGGCTTCTTCCTTTTTTTTATGGGAAAGGGGGCCAAAATAATCGACTAAACGTTAGTGAGCATTTGGTTTGTGCTGGGGTCTTCTGGCAAATCTGCCATTTTTTGTTCACCTGCTTTTGCATTGTATTGAAATTATTTTTTTGATAGCTGACTTTGCGGGGTATCCAGTATTTCTGGGGTAACTTTTTGATCATAGTTTCCCACAATGTCTTTTGTTTATGAATGTGCTGCAATATGGAGAAGCTGCATGTAATTCCAGGGGTTTAGCTTTTTGGGGAGAGTCTTCCTCCAACTCTCAGTATGCCATCTTGTATTGGGTCGAGGGTTTATAGATTTGACTTTTTTTTTTAACACAAGTCTTTTCTTTAGATTTTAATTCTTCTGGAAACTCTGGCTGTTGACGATGGAAAAGCTCTGTTTCAGTTTTAAAGAAGTCATCTAAAAAATTGGACTTTTTTAAAAAGTCAGTTTATATTTTTCATGTGCTGTGATGAGTGATTTTTTTTCCCTTTGGATTATTTTAGTCTGACTGACTTCTAGTTGAAATGTTTTCTTTCATTTTTTTTAAAAGTGTAAAAATTTGTCTTTAAACTTGGGGGAACCAACCCCTCTTTCTTCAAGTGATGCCAACCCAAAAAGTAAGTGATTAGTTTGTTGATGGGTTCATTTCTTTCTTTTTTGTCATTTAACCGGGTTTTTAACCCGGGATCATCTTCAAAAATGATCGTTCAGTTGATCTTTTTTTGGCCCCCCCGTTCTGACTTCAAAGAAACTTGGACCATGTGACCATGTGGTGCTCTTGAGAAAGTTTTTTTATCAGCCCTCTGGATGTTTATCAGCGGGTTAAGGGCGATGTGGGGTACCCCCACTCAGAAGGTTGTGAATGATCTCGATCCCGGAGATTCTTTTTGCAACAAATGTCTTGAATATGCTTTCTTTAAAATATTTTTTCACCCTGGGGCTGTCTCAAAAAGTAGATTCTGTGGGGGATTTGAAGCTCACCTTTAACATTTTGTCCCTTTTACTGCCCCTTTACGCTGTCAGCTCCATTCTTGGGGGTGACCTGCTTCAATTGCAATTCTTGACTTGCCCCTCAGGAATGAACAATGGGTTTTTCCCTCTTCATTGGGTTTAAAACAAGATAAGTGGGGGCCCTATCCGTCTTCACTAGCATCTAAAAAAGGTGCATTTTTGCTGTCTTTATTGTTCAAAACCCCGTAGGTTTGAACATCTTTCACTTTATAGTCTTTAAATAACTTATATCATCCATTTTTCCATTTCTGAATTGTTTGCTTCACTTCCTCATCTCACCCAAATTTCTCTTTGCATAAGTCTCTTAGAATAAGCTTTTTTGGCAGTAAAAGGGGGGTGCTAGAAAACCAAGTGGATCATAAACTGAACTAACAGACAGGATACCACGCCTTGTTGTGTAACTCAATCTGAAATTTGAAACTGTCCATTTCTGTTTTACCACTGGATGTCCCGGGGCTCTGTAGGAAGGAGACTGTTCCAAAACTAATCCTTTTGTTCATGAGCTCTGTCTTCTTCAGGTATGGACAATAAAAATGCTCTGTTTTTCTCACCCACTTAGTCAAATGGAATCCCCTTTGGGCATAGGCTTGGGGTCCTTTTACTTTTTGCTTATTTTTTTTGTCACTGACCTTAAACAGTCATCCCCCATGGTTGGCCGGGTGTTTGCTTTCATAGGGAAAAGTATTTTGGGATCTTCAGCTGTTCTCATAAACATAAAAAACAACTGGGTGAAGAAGTAGGACCAAAAAAAATGTCCTGTCATTTGAATTCTTCAAAGGGCTTTCTTAGATTCCTTCAGGCCACCATAGAAATGTAAAAGATCAGTGTCTTTTTTGGTATCTTAACTTGGGAGAACATTGACTTAATGTCTGCCATTAAAGGGTACTGGGTCCTTTTTTAATCTTTAAGGGGCCAAAGGGGGGTGATTGGTCAGGGGGTTTAGTAATTGTTCATTAAGTGAAGTCCCTGGTGGTCAGTGCAGTCAAAAGACCACTCTAATCTTATTTTTTTTTTGGATGATGCACACCGTGATGTGGGGGGTCCACCTCTCCTTCATTGTAATTCAGGCTTTCTTTGGGGACCTTACAGCATAGCCATTATCTATAATGTCTTTTATGAAACTTTATAGTCTTTTGAAAAACCGAATTTTGCTCAATTTTCCTTTGGTCCAAAAAACCGCTGTTCACAATACAGCGGTTTTTGGGCATTTCAGTGTTCATCCTTCAAAACAAATTTAAAAGTGGGCCCCCCTACCAGTCTTCGTTCTGAAGCTATCGCGAACTTGATTCTTTGACATTTCCTCTTTTTTTTTCCGTTCGCTTTGGAAAATCTGTGTTATACTGTTACGAACATATCCTCAATCTCTGTTATTGACACCAGTTAGAAAGTTTGGGACTTACCACTTTGTTTTGTGGGGCATCTACCCCCTTTTTATGATCCACCAACCACCCCTCCAATCATTCTTCCCCGGCGTGAGGTCCCCCTCCCTTGGGTGATATAATTCATATCTTGAAGATTTCTGGGTGTTGATTCCCATTAAAAAATCAACTTGAGTTAATACGAGATAATACCTCCTTAAGATATCCCCTTATGATATCTTCTTGTAGTGGGAAAACTTTCTCTGTTCACTGGAATGGGGACCTGTGTGAACCCTTTGGCAAAACGTATATTCAACATCATTGAGACCACAGCTTCTCTATAAGACAGGCATTGGGTTAACATCTTTGAATCATCATCATAATTACTCCTTTGTTTTTTAGTATCGTGTTTTTCCCTTGTAGACTTAATTGTTTCTGGATCCTTTCAATTTAATGTTATGTCTCGAGGTCTATAAAAAATGTTTCTACATACCTTTCCTCTTCTTGGTTTTACCTTAACAGGAAATACTTGGGGTGCACATTCTTCTCCCGGCCCCCCTAAAAGGGACAAGTTCCAGTCGGTTTCCCTTTTAGAAGATGCTGCCACACTAGCTGCAAATACTGCTCCACTGTCCCCAAAAATGCAGGATATCGGATGCTGTAAAAAACTGTCCCGACATTTCATTCTGTCTTTACAGTTCTTACTTAGATGACCCCCTTTTTGGGCAGCGAAAACATAAACCTTTAGATTTTAAAAAAGGAATTCTTTGTTTTTTATTACATTTCTTTGTTTTTTTTACCCTTGGAGGATATCTGGTCACCAAAAGGGCCAAGGTTTTCAAATGCACATGTATGAAAATTATTAAGACAGAATTTTTTGGTCTCCTTTTCCCCGCATCAATTATTTTAGTTAAAAAGTTTCTGATTTTCTTCTCTCTTAATAAATGGGGTACAAACATTTGTTAAAAATTTTTTTGTAAAAACAAATTTTTGGTCTCTCTATCTTCTTCATCTTCAATTTATAAGCTCGTCTGCCATTCCGTGTAGAATATGGGGCTTTGTGGAATATCGGATATTTTCATTGCTATTGATTGCTGCCGATTTCTTGTTTGGTCTGGAATCCCTACAGTTATCAAGAAAAGGGTTTTAAACTCCAAAACTTCCCTCATTTTATTTTATTTGAGGCCACTTCAAAACTTTGCTTACACAGTGGATCGGAAAGTATTCAGACTCTTTGTTATTTGCAACCATTTGCAAAATCATTTAAATTAATTTTTTTCCCCCATTAAGTAACACAGCACCCCATATTTTTAAAAAAAAA
>NW_024379333.1:0-20299 GCF_016835505.1 Polypterus senegalus
TGATATTAGCTGATCTAAATTGTTTTCCACGTTTACATTTGATGTTAACTGATCTAAATGGTTTTCCACAATTACACTCGACTTACTCAAGGTATCTATAAATTTTGAAGCAGAATTACAATCTAGATGTCGCACTGTCTTTGTTTTAATCTGTGAGTGCTGGCATGGGCAGAACTAAATCAAATGTAATTAAGAAGTGATCGGAAATAACTACATTTAATGGAGTAATATTTAAATTTTGAATTTCAACTTTGTAAGTTATAATTAAATCTAATGTATGGTTATGATTATGAGTTGGACCTTTGACAATCTGACAAAATCCTACTGAATTTAACAAATAAGTAAAACATTTGCTAAAAGTGTCAGTTTCCACATCAATGTGTACATTAAAATCCCCATCAGAACTACATGATCATAATTTATAGCCAAATCAGACAGAAGGTTGCTAAATTCAGTCATGAACAATGAATATGGCCCTGGTGGTCTGTAGACTAGCACTATAATTGTGTTGGAATCTGTTTTAATATTTAAAATGAATGCCTCAAAGGATGTAAAGTTGCCTAAATTTTTAGGAGTGATTTGCATTTTGTTACAATGAATTATTCCAAGGCCTCCTCCTCGACCAGAATCTCTAGACTTATGAAGGAACGAGTATCCATCTGGTGACGCCTCAGCTAGGTGAACAGTGTCACATTTACTAAGCCAGGTTTCAGTAAGAAGACACAGATCAGATTTTGTACTTAATATTATATCATTTACCAAAACAGCTTTAGTGCCAAGAGAGCGAATGTTCAATAAACAGCATTTAAAACTGCATGGTTCTTTCTGAACTGCTGATATATTTTTGTTTTAATTTGAATTAAATTTCTATTACAGATGCCCCAGGTGGAGTGTCTCATTTTATCCCTTGGTCTAATTATACACCTTATTTTTGGTTATCAATTAATTTATGGTTTGTATCAAGACTAAATTTACTGGATGCCCCACAACAGGGATTATGGGTAACAGCTTCAGGAAAATAACAGGTGGGATAAAGAACAGCCTGTGATTTAAGATCACATGACTGCGGCCTGGATGGTGCTCTAATCAGTCAACCAGGCAGTTTTGCTGCCATATTTTGGGATAATACATAAGATCCCTCCAGTTAGGATCAAGACCATCTCTTCTGAAAAATCCAGGCCTTTCCCAAAAATCATCCCAATTGTTCACAAATGCTATGCTTTTATTTGCACACCAGGTTTCTAGCCAGCAGTGAAAGGAATGCAATCTGCTATAAATCACATCCCTCTATATAATCTTGGTAAGGGACCAGATACAATTAAATTCCGACATTTTGTTTTAGCTTTGGTGCATAGAGAGATGAAGTTCCGCTTTAATACCTCAGATTGCTGTAAATAAATATCATTAGTGCCGACATGCAGCAATAAGGTAGATACTTCATCGGCAACACAGTCCAATGCGGCCTCTATGCCAGAAATCTTGGCCCCTGCAAGGCACTTAACATTAACTGCTGGTTTAACATAGTTTGGAATTCTAACATTCCGCACTATGGAATCGCCAATTATGAGCACTTTATTATTCTCAGTTTCCACAGGCGCTGCGGAGAGCTGAGAACCTGTTCTGGGTCCAATTGGTGACCTGGGTGCTGGGGGACTAAATTTTGGATTCTTAGACGCCCGTCTTACTGTTACCCACTCGCCCTGTGGCTGAATTGGTGCTGCTGATTTCGGCCACGCACTGACTACAGTGGGACCTGGAGAGACTGAAGCCGAATCAGATGTAGCTGCATTGTCTAAACAAACTGAATCGATCCAATTTTTAGTTTGCCTAATCGCTATCAGATTCCTAACGCGGTCCTCCAATTTGCGTATTTTCCTGAAGAACTCTAAATTAACTAAACAGTTTTGGCAGGTGAAGCTATCTGCACTGTCGACCGGAAAACCTGAGCTGTACATACTGCAGGACACACAAAATATAAACGTGCCCTCGATGGGCAGAGAGCAGATAGAACTTACATTAAGTGTTGAAGTCATCTTTGCCGTTTTTATAGGTGCTTCGGCGCTTTCCGTGTTCAGCTGAATCACTGTCGCTTTAAGTTTCCACCACCCGCTGAGCGATCGACTTTAATTTCTCACTGCCGGTTATTTTTATTCCTGTGTGGTTACTCCTTATTTTCCAGACACGGCTTTATAAATACACTGAAACTAACTGCATATTGTTTATTAGTGTAATGCATCTGATTGTAATTAATCTGTAACAATATAATGGTCCAGGGAATAGCCATAGTATACCAAATTCCATAACTGCTTTAGCATTGTTACTCTAACTGCACCTTTCTGAGCAGCTGATCGGAAAGAGAATTATCTGTTGTGGTGTATGGCTGGCCGTTCATCCAGGCCAATACCCCCAAGGCGCCAGGTGGAGCTCTCCCTGCAGCATGGAGGTGGCCTGAAGACCAGCAGGGTATCTTTGACATTGGAGTCTTTATACACAGCCCTGCTGGATACCGTGGGGGCCACTAGATGACTCTGCAGGGAGGAACAACGCTTACTTGCCTTACAGCCCGGAAGTATGTCGGAGTCACATGGACAAGGGGAATGACGTGCTTCCAGGGTGAAGAAAAGGACTTCTGATCTGACCCAAATGTGATAGATCACATGAACTGGGGATTGGAACATTTTCTGGGTCAGAACCTATAGGAGGATTGTGGGAGCTCCCAGACGGAGAGCTGCACTGGGTGGACAGGTGGCAACGCGTCTGGGAGTGGAGGAATCGTTTATTGTAGTATTGTGAATTAATTAATTAGTATCGTGGAGAGTAGGGTGCTTTGTGCACTGTTGCGCTATGAATAAAGTCATCTTTTGGACTTTTATCTGGTGTCTTGCACAAGGGTTCCAGGGAGCGATAGTGGCCCCTAACTGTCACACTGTATGCAGCATCAAGCACATGCTGCCTCAGCCATGCTTCCTATTTGAACTGCTTCTCACAAGGCAAACGCTTCAAACCTTTCCTGTATGGACCTCACGGTTCAGAAAGAGTTTCATCCCAAGAGTTCTAAACGCACTCAGTCCATCAACTGTTTGGACTTAAGTACAATTACCTCACAGTAAACTTGCACTACAGTAATACTGCACAAGCTGAGCCACTTTATAATATACGTATTTACATATGATGACAAAATCATTTTTTAGATGAAATGCAGCAAAATGTTTATTTTACAGATAAAACTTTAACTTCATTTAAATAATCTTTATTTTTAATAATTTAAGGACATATTACTACACTAGCAAGGATCTGGCATTCTGCTCTCGATTGTTCCTGCCTTGCAATGTATGCTCCACTGGGACTAGCGTGAAGAATAGAACAAACATGTACTACAAAGATATTTCAATGTTCCTTAAAAGTTTTGAAGATTTGACATTATAAGCTTACAGATGGCTTAACGTCTATTACAGAGCGGATTGTGTGGTGATCGGTTACTTGGAGAATGAAAAGGAAGGGCAGGAATTGGAGGTTAGTACTTTTGAAAGAGACAGGACTGCAGGGGCGGCCTTAGGCATGTGCACAGGGCCGCCAAGCAAATATTTTCTCTTTCTGTTTTATACTCAGTATATAACTACATAGCTAAAAACACAAAGTTAAACGCTTGTGTCATGAACATGAGGCAGCTATGCAGTGTCCGCACCAGATGTGGCCATCCGCTGTGCATAAGATACCATAATGAGACTGGCGAGCTAAGGAGCCACCGAGCCTAGAGCCGATAATTCTGGGAGGAGTTGGGGCGGGAAAGAAGGTGCATGCACGAGCGTTACTTTTCACGCTGACCGGGATTTATAGTGGAAGAACATGGAAGTTAGCGAACGCACAGATTTATGCATCTGGATTTTTCTGTGCATAAGCACATTGACTTTTGTGCTTATGTCATGTCATAGTGCGAGTTCTACACAAGGCGTTCTGCATGAGGCCCCTGGTGAGGAAGCTGCAGAAACCCCCAGTACAAGCAGGACTGTTGCTATCCAATCAGCTACTTGATGGTTAGATTACTCTTTAACCCCATACCCCAAGTCAGATGATTGGTTGAGGTCCACAGCATCCTTGAATTGTAAATCAGAGTTTCTGCTACCTGTGTCTATTTGTGCCTATTCTAGTGTGATCAGCCTACTTTAGTTTTCATGGTGATAATGTGCAGCAGCAGCAGCCACATAGTAGGAATGAACAAAAGACACGTAAGGTAATATCTGAACTGATTTTATTCTTCTTGCTTGACTCTGAATGAGAACGTGGCTGGGTGACTGGGTGCAGGTTACTATATGCCACAATGGTACAGTCATCAGAAAATAACAGCCTCTGGTGGGCAGTGATGGGATCCAAAGTCAGTGCAGCAGGCACTGGGGAGATGTCCTGGTACAGGGACTTCGAGGTTGTGTACTGCAGAGGGCCCCTGTACTTGGGTGTGGGAAAGTCTTCATAGGTGAGATTTGCTTAATGGATTGTTGCCTTTTACCCTTTTTGAAGTAAAGGCTACACTTTTAATAAAGCCACGTTTGTCAGTCTCTCCCACTATATCTAAAACATCCACCTCATATCTGGAAACTTATGGCCATAGATGCCTAAGGTGTGTGTGCAGTCAGGTTGCTTGGTGCTCAGTGATAGACAGCAGAAATGTTGCCAGAAGTGAATAGGACACATGTAGATGCCTGGCCATTCAATCTGCTTTGGGATTAGAATGAAAAGATGGTCTCCTTCAGTGTCCATTTTAAAATCAGACTCCGGCTGCTGTACATACATGCCACAGATGATGTGGTAAAGTAAAATATTTATATTTGTATAAAATTCATGCAAGAGTAAGAAGGTTATATAGCTGATGTATCTATACTTTGGTGCCAAATTGACAATTTAAAGAATATATAATAAACATGATAGTATGGAATAAGGCCGATATCATCATCATTAAAAATTTACTACTGATGATTTAATAGATGTCAAGCCCTGAGGCTCTAGGTTCAAATCCCACTACTGTCCCTGTGTCAGCCTGAATAAGTCACTTACCCTGCATGTACTCCAATCGGATAACTAAAAGAACTATAACCTAATGGGTAAAAGCATCAGCATTATAAGTAAATGTATACTTCAGGCAATGCACATGTGCCCTGCATATTAAAATAATTTCAAAATATGACTCTCAGGATTACTCAACCATATATCTAAACACTATGCACATATTTTGTTTTCTTTACAACAAGGAACGATTTACTAAAGTGTGATTTTTTTTTGCCTTTAAAATGAATGGCAGATCAACTAATTCAACTTTCATATACAAAAAAAATCAGGTTTGTAAAGGCCACAGACCTTGAACTATAATGAAACTAAGAAAAGTGAGGGCTCAAAATAATCTACAGACCCTCCTATGTAGAGTATTTTATTAATGATATTCAAGTTGTACATCACACACAAAGCACATTTCAACTTTTATTTTTTTGAATTTGGAAATGTGACCACTGTTGAAACTATTTTTGGTTGGCTGCTGTGCTCTCAGGCCACGTGCCAAAGGTGTTAATGTCTCTAATCTCGTTTATGGTTGATCAATGAGACTATTTTTATATAAGAAATTCGCTTTTGAAAGGCCTTAGTTAACACTGACTGTGTTCCCTGCTCTTTAATGGCACCCAGGATAGTGGGGTGTGTTACAGGCGAGAGACAATGGCCAGGGTCGTTAATGTCTATGAGCTCATCATAAGGCTCTGTTTGGTGATGTTTCATGTAAATTTAAAAATAAATGAATCATTTCCTCCAAGATATTTTTGGTAGAAAAACACAAGATTAAAAATAAAAATTTAAAGTTTCTTTTTTTCTTAAAGGCAATAGGGGAAATGTGTCAAGTAAAAATCTACCAATTACAGCATACATTTTCATAAACAAATTTTTTTCCCCAAAAACACATTTAAACTTATTTTTAATTTGGAAATGTGGCCAACGCTAAATAAGCGCCACACAGGAAGCAATTGTTCGAAGTGGCGTTCAGGTATGGACAGACAAATATGCTTATGAACATTTTGAGACAAACTTAAAATGAAAACTCCTCAACTTGGCCTGCTGAATTTAATGTTATTAAGCATCTGTGCTTAGCACACTTTTGTTAAGGCTTTATTACAGATTGTTGCATTTTTAAAATAAAGGAGACCTCCAGTCAGTACATGTGTAACTAACAGTGTAAGTACACAACGCACTAATATGCCAAAAAGCCTCCATTGGACTATGCAACAAAGTTATTTGTTTAGAAAACATTAAGATTGTCTGCATATACATAAATATGTAAATACTGCAGACTGTGGCAATGTGGATAAGGAGTTGGAAGTCAAACTCTTATGGTGTCAGTAGCAGGATGTGAACCCACAGCCTAAGACCCTGAAGAGGACACATGTATAAAGTTATGTAAAGACTCTGTTCGCCAAATAAAGGAAGTTTCACTACATGTGCATCATCCACCTCAGGTCTGATAAATTGTGGCCACCCTACCAGAGTTCACATCAATAAAGTTTACATGTAAACACTCCGTGTACTTTTTACTGTCACCTGGGAATACACTGCTATTCATTTAGATGTGGTCATTTGTGACAATTGTGCCACTGTACAAATGTATGGTGTTTGTACGTATTCAGTCATTTGACTGACATCTTTGGGCTGTTTTAGCTGTGGGGCGGGTCTCCTAAGGGGTGATTAACATGATAGGTGTTTCACCTGAGGGGCCGTGTCTGGACAAAAGTAAAACAAAGTATTTGATTAGATGTGAACCTTACAGCTGTGTGCGTTTGAAGGAGGCTTCTTTGCCGCTAGAAAGTGTCTCCCTGCCCCTTAGGTTCAGACTTGTTGATGTTCCTCCTCTATGAGCTTTCTCACAAACGTCCCGCGTGTTTCGCTCCGCCCTTCTAAGGCGGTATGGAGCCCCATGCTCTGCATAAAGTGTTCTGCTTCGCGGGTATTACCACAATAACTATTCCAGCATTCCAAGTTTCTATGCAATCTTTTTTAAAAAAGTAGCCGTTGTCGCTTTTTTCTTCCGCAATGGCTGGCATTGCAAAAAATACTTTTGTGGTTGAGGGTAAGTGTAGATTATCGGAATATATGCCGTTAACGACCGTCTCTTCAAACTGTTGAAATGATATTCTTTTATAAATCCGCTTTCAAATCAGATAGTTCCAGCGACGAAGAGCAATCTCCAAGCAGCCTCTCACCCAGAGATAGGTTTTCTGCTTTTAAATAAAAAAAAAAAATAAATAAATAAATAAAAAATGTACCTAGTCGTAACGCCCAGAGTTTATAAATGAATTATTTTTCTTATTTCAGAAGGCTGTAGTTTCTGGCCGGTTGGCTGTTCAAAAAGTGAGTCAGATCTTCTGTCGGCCGTACTTTTAAATCGAAATGTTGCTTATGAGACCGCTCCGATTTAAAACTTAATGTCTAAGTATGTATAAACTTATTACTTGTTAATGTTAATGTCTCATACTAATTACTTTTAATGGAAATGCATAAACTTATAAAGAACGTTCTGGCTGATTACTTTTTAATGTAATTGTCTTTAAGTACGTACAAACCTAGTTTGGATTTGGAGGGTGAACTGTTCAATTGTGAACTAGTTAGATTTAAAGAATTAGAGGATTTAATAGCTGCCACAGATTGTCTTTTTGAGAATAAAAATCCTGCCTCAGATAAAGAGTTCCCAGAAACCCATAAGTATCACTTTCAACTGAGGGTTTGTGTGTGTGGGGAAGAAAATAAGGCGTTGGGGTTAAATATGTACTTTTTAGCAGAATACTAGATGCCCCCAAAGAGCGGTTATTCTTCCAAAGTTTCCAGTCAGCATCTAGAATCGGTGCAAAGGCCCTCAGACAGTCTACTAATGAACATCTCATTCACGCAGCCCGGTAAATTGAACTATTTGTGTGCTTGCGCAGCAAATGTTTATTTTTAAAGAAAACTTAGTATTGCTTGTATTTCTCAGAACCCGCCTCTCCAGGCTTAGTGACTCAGATACTCGGGGGAACCTCCCTCTCTCTCTCTCTCTCTCTCTCTCGCTCTCTCTCATTTCTCCTAGGGCACGAAGCAGAAAATGGCCGACAGTGGGGTAACTCGCGTTGAAATCGTAGTTGAGGAACTCCAAGCACTTGATGAACAGATTCAGAAACTCCTGTCCCGACGGAGATACCTGAGAAATCTGAAGGCCTGGCTGTTGGATAAACCGTCCTTGCCATCTGGAACCAGCGAAACATCAGCCCCGCGTTGTGCCGACCTCACCCCCGCGTCTCGTAGGAGCGACGCTGCTAGTGGTAGGTGATTCTATCGTTAGAAACCTTAATGTTGCATGCCCTAATGCAAAATCGTTTGTTTCTTGTTTTCCCGGTGCTCGTGTCCGAGATGTAATGAAACGTGCGCCAGCAGTCTACGAGAAACACAAGGAGAGGGCAGTCGGAGCAATCGTCTTGCATGCGGCGTAAACGATATAAGGCACCGACAATCAAAAATCCTGAAGGCTGACTCGCAGCTTTGATTAAAGACACGAAGGAGAGGACCCCATCGGCAAAGATCTTCATTTCGGGTCCACTACCTCTCGTCAGACGATCCAACGAGTACTACAGTCTGCTAGGGTTGAACAACTGGCTACAGGGTTTCTGCAAGAAGAAGGATGTCGGTTTCATCAACAATTGGAATCTCTTTTTGGAAAGGCCGCGTCTCTTCAAGCGCGATGGCCTGCATCCGAACAGTTTCGGCGCCCGGGTCCTCTCCGAAAACATATCGAAGGTAATTTGTTTTTCTTGACTATCTCTGCTCTTAACCCCTTCCGAAATAATACTGTTGTGCCAGGACATGAATGTTTAATAGAGTCTTCCGTTAAAGTGCACACCGTTAATACTGTAATAAGCAATCTCAATGCACGTAGAAAACCTAGGAAATACGGCATAAACTCCAATAATCTAATTAAAATCACTATTTTAGAGGAACAATGTATTAAAACTATAAAACAGATCACAGATTAAACAAAAATACACACAGAGCGGCACTAATAATAATAATTTAGTTCCTATTCCAAATATCAATAACGCACATAGTATTCATCTCTGCACCTCCAAAACATTAAATATGGCACTATTGAATGTTAGAGCTTTAACTAACAAAACGTTTTTTATCAACGATCTTATTAGTGATAAAAAAATAGATCTTATTGCACTAAATGAAACGTGGCTTAGTTCAGATGCCCGCAGTTTTAATCGAATCTGCGCCTCCGGATTACAGTTTTACTCATGCAGACCGCCAGGGAAAAGGGGGCGGATTGGCTAACATTTACTCGAGCCGATTAAAATGTAAAGATGTCAGTTTTGGTAAGTTCAAGTCCTTTGAGTATCTCGCCGTTGTTATCCATGGAGATTCTCAAGTTCTAGTACTATCCGTGTATAGACCTCCTAAATATAACGCGTTGTTTTTTGAGGAATTCTCTGACTTAATGTCAATTTTAATTACTAACTATGACACACTCCTAATAGTTGGCGACTTTAATTTTCATATAGATAATCAGTGTGATCTAAAAGTAAAAGAATTTATGAACCTCCTGGATTCTTTTGATTTGAGACAACTCATAAATCAGCCTACACATAAAGCAGGTCATACATTAGACTTAGTGATTACTAAAGGACTGAAAGTTGATATAAAACAGATCATTGATATTGGTCTATCAGACCATTTTCTTCTACTTTTTAATATAGAAATAATGATAAAAACACTCATGAGAAGCATATTGTTAAAAACGCTTCTTTGACTTAAAAGCTTTAAAACTTACAAACATTTTAAGCAATCAGTCCGTTTATAGTGCCAGCTATAATAGCGAGGACAATGTAAATAGTAAGGTGGAAAGATTTAATTCTAAAGTGAGAGCTGCTGTTGACATAGTTGCACCTGAAAAGACAGTGAAAAAATCTTCTAGCATTGTTATACCATGGAAGACCCAAAGAGTGTCTGATTTAAAGAGAACATGCCCAGAGCTGAGCGTCAATGGAGGAAGACTAAACTTACTATCCACCATGAAATATTAAAAGTCAAAATAACAGAATACAATAACACTGTCCGTCTTGAGAGACGCTGCTATTTCTCAAGATTATAAATAACAATGCTAGTAATCCCAGAGTCTTATTTTCTACAATTGATCGCCTACTAAACCCAGGTAGCTCAAAGGAATGCCTCCTAAGTGCTTCCAGTGAAACCTGTGAGGCTGTCGCTGTATTTCTCAATCAAAAAATTAATGATATTAGAAATAACAAAGTATATCCCTCCAACACTAAGGATCCTCCTAAACCCCAGCATCCTGTTATAAACAAATTAAACTCTTTCACTAGGATAGATTTACCTGATTTAAAAAAATAATATCTCAATTAAAACCCTCCACCTGCGTCCTTGACCCGATACCAACAAGGTTTTTCAAAGAAGTATCAGGCGTGCTAATTGATAATGTTCTGACATAGTAAAGTCACTAGATACTGGGGTCTTCCCAGACTGTCTTAAGACTGCTGTAGTTAAACCCCTACTTAAGAAACATAATCTTGACCCCTCAGCTCTTGAAAATTTTAGACCCATCTCTAACCTGCCTTTCTTAAGTAAAGTTCTGGAGAAGGCAGTCATTATGCAGTTAAATGACCACCTAAATAAACATGCTATTCTTGATAAATTTCAGTCGGGTTTTAGAACAAATCACAGCACAGAAACTGCACTCGTTAAAGTAGTAAATGACTTGGGTAAATGCAGACAGAGGCCATTTATCTGTTCTCATCCTCTTAGATCTGAGTGCTGCATTTGACACCATTGATCACAACATTCTTAGAAATCGCCTTAGTCAATGGGTGGGCCTCTCTGGCAGTGTCTTAAATTGGTTTGAATCCTACCTGACAGGGAGAAAATATTTTGTTAGTTGTGGGAATTACAACTCGAAGACACATGATATCCAATATGGTGTTCCACAAGGCTCTATCCTGGGTCCGCTGTTATTCTCAATCTACATGCTTCCGTTAGGTCAGATTATCTCAGGGCACAACGTGAGCTACCACAGCTATGCTGATGACACACAGCTGTACTTATCAATAGCACCTGATGACCCTGATTCTATTGATTCACTAACACAATGTCTGACTTGTATCTCAGAATGGATGAATAGTAATTTTCTCAAGTTAAATAAAGAGAAAACTGAAATTTTAGTGATCAGCAATAATGGATACAATGAGGCTATTAGAAATAAACTGGATACATTAGGATTAAAAGTCAAGACGGAGGTAAAAAGCTTAGGGGTGATTGTTGACTGTAATCTGAATTTTAAATCACATATTAATCAGATCATTAGGACAGCATTTTTCACTTAAGAAACATAAGTAAAGTTAGACCTCTTATATCACTGAAAGATGCTGAGAAATTACTTCACGCGTTTGTTTTCAGTCGACTAGATTACTGTAATGCACTCCTCTCAGGACTACCCAAAAAGATATAAATCTTGCAACTAGTGCAGAATGCAGCTGCTAGAATCCTAACTAGGAAAAGAAAATCAAACACATTTCTCCAGTTTTGATGTCACTACACTGGTTACCTGTGTCATTCAGGATTGACTTTAAAATTCTGCTTATGGTTTATAAAGCCTTAAATAATCTCGCCCCATCTTATATATCGGAATGTCTGACACCTTATATTCCAAATCGTAACCTCAGATCCTCAAATGAGTGTCTCCTTAGAATTCCAAGAACAAAACTTAAAAGAAGTGGTGAGGCGGCCTTCTGCTGTTATGCACCTAAAATCTGGAATAGCCTGCCAATAGGAATTCGCCAGGCTGATACAGTAGAGCACTTTAAAACACTGCTGAAAACACATTACTTTAACATGGCCTTTTATAACTTCATTTTAATCTTAATTTAACTTAATCCTGATACTCTGTATGTTCAATTCATCATAATAACTATTCATGGTGGCTCTAAAATCGGTACTGACCCCTACTCTCTTTTCTGTTTCTTTTTCCGTTTCTTTGTGGTGGTGGCCTGCGCCACCTCCACCTACTCAAAGCTTCATGATGCTCCAACAATGATGGACGGATTAAAAGGAAGAAGTCTACGTGACCATCATCATCATCAAGCCCTTCCGTGAGAACCCTAAATCCAAAGAGGACTGTTTCATTTATGTTAGGTAGAATGCCCAGAGGGACTGGGGTCTCATGGTCTGGAATCCCTACAGATTTTATTTTTCTCCAGCCGTCTGGAGTTTTTGTTTTTCTGTCCCCTGGCCATTGAACCTTACTCTTATTCGATGTTAATTAATGTTGATTTATTTTGTTTTATAATTGTGTCTTTCATTTTTCTATTCTTTAATATGTAAAGCACTTTGAGCTACTGTTTGTATGAAAATGTGCTATATAAATGTTGCTGTTGTTGTTGTTCACCGCCGTTTGAATCATCACCCGGACTTCTCACCCAAATAATCGGTGAACCTGAAAGATTTGATCCCGCTGCTAAGCTGAAGGGTGAAATCGAACGAGTGCTGTTGATTTTTCAAAGTGCATTACCGGACCTTTTACCACTGTCTCCAGATATACGTGAAAAGGTTATTTTATTGTATGCAATTTTAGAAAACTTGTTCCCCAAATAATGTCTGGCAAAAGGGCACAATTGAGGAGTTGGACGCTGGGAGCGGTTCTCAAAATGCTGGGTTATTGCATAACATGATGAATGGGCTCAGTTATTATACAGTATTCAGCTCCCAAAATTTTAATGAATTAGAATATATTAATTGGCAAAATCAAAACAATGTTCCAAATGAATAATATAATAGCAACCATGAGAGTTCCTTCACCTGTTACCACTCCCATCGACTGACCAGCTTGACAGCCTTTTAGAAGCCCTACGTACAGTAGCCACCCCCAATAAAATGCAAACATTAAATAACTTGTTAGAAAGGATTCAGCGGTCTTTGAACGAAAATGTGAATGCTCAGACGGGTCATGGTTTAACAAACACGTTGGGTTTTGTAAATGCTGCCCCCTATTACAGTATGGCCACATCTGTACCTTCTGCTCAAGTCTCCTCAGTCTCTGTTACTTCAGCTAACCCATCTGGGCCCTCTGCTTCAGCACCAGTTGCTAACACCTCTTCTTCAGTCTTGCCCTCTGTTTCTATCCCCTGTTTTTATTTCAGCTATCCCATCTGCTGCCAAGCTGTCTGCTTCAGTCCCTGTAGCTCCCACTTCTGCTCCCTCTACTTCAGTAGGCCCCTGTGCCCCCTCTGTTCCAGTCCCTGTAGCAAACACTTCTGTCTCGGCAATCTCTGCTCCCGTCACAGTCTCCTCCGTTTCTGTCCCTGTAGCTTCCACTTCTGCTCCCCTTGCTTCATTCTTGTCCCCTGTTTCAGTCACGGCTTCCTCAGTCCCTATTGCACAGCCATTTGCAGCTACCCCTTCAACCTCTTCAATCGCGCCAGTCATGTCCAGTGGTTCTGTGGTATCTAAACCTTCACCCTCATCTACTTTAGGCATTGCTGGGCCCTCTGCTGTCTCAAGTAATGACGGTCAGGGCGTTTTTCAGCAGATCGACAGACCTGCTTTTAATCACACTGAAATAAGACACCCCTTAAATTTTGCCGACGCCTATGAACTACAGACTTACGAGGAGGTGTTTAACAGTATTCATGAGACGTTGCAAAGAATTCTGGATAGTTTTTCAGGAACTTTAAATCCGCAAGATGTTGTACAGCTAGAATTGCATGCCGATTCATTACCTATCAGCGTTTTTATACAGTTGACTGGCTCTAATGTTACTGTAGACGGTTTTCTTCAGCAGATAGAGAATCTTCTTCAGATTCATGCGAGTGGGCTGGCTGACGAGTCTCTGATGCTAGTCACCCAGATTGTTCGGTCACCTAGTGGGGGCGCTTGTGGCGCTCGCAAGGTATCTCTACTCAATCATGAAATAGTTAGAAAGAAAATGAGGCATTTAATTATTTCTTATAATTACGGGAATCAGCTCTGTTTTGCCTTTTGTCTGCTTGGATGACCGGTACATGCAAAATCCACAGTTATGCATGCGTGAAGCGTATAACCTTCAGAGCAGGGCTGGATTATCTGAGCATGAAAAACTGTCCTTTGCGGACGTTCATAAATTTGAAAACTTGCTGGGTATTAAAATTATCTGGTACAGGTGTCAAAGAAATGAGAAATTTTTTAAAATTTGAAAGCTCCCAAGGTAGAAACCCCAAAACCTATTTTATCTTTTTACACGATAACCATTACTACGGTATTCTGAATTTAAAAGGGTTTCTGGGTGTGCAACTACTGTTATACAAGCTACCACTCAATCCTTGGATTCCATGGAATCCTTCACAATGATGGCCGTTTCTCCCCAGATTGCCGTCCGATCCCTGAAGAACTTGTCAAGTGTGATGATTGCAACAGTTACTTTCGGTCCCAATTTTGTTTTATTCAGCATACGATTCCTAAATTTAACGACAAGACCAACGATATAAAAGCGGCTTATGACACTGCAAAGATGTGTCCCCTGTGTTACAAAACTTACACAGTGAATGCCGCTTCAAAACCCCATAAATGTCGGCCCAAGGAATGCCGTGTTTGTAAAGCAAAAATTGAAAATGATGCAGAAAACCATCAGTGCTTTATAGAAACCTTGAAGTCTGAGGATCGTTGTGAGAAATACGTATTTTATGATTTTAAAAGTCGGCAAGAAACGGAGGTGCACATTCCTAATTACATATACTGTAAGTCCTTGCGGGGTAAATCCTGGTTCTGGGCGGGTGAAGATTGTGTACAACCAGTTCTTTGCCAGATACCAAGTATCAAGGCTATACCTTCATAGCTCACAATTCAAAATTACGATGGGTACTTTTTAATGAAGTATTTGCTTGAAAATGGTGTGCACCCTCGTGTTACTACTCTTGGAAATAAGCTGATGTGTTTCACAGATGATGGTTATCAATTACATTTTATAGATTCTTTGAATTTTTTAACAATGAAATTGAGTGCCATGCCTAAAGCCATGGGGTTTGAAGCCGCAAAAGGTTATTTCCCCCATCTCTTCAATACAGCTGAATATCAGAATTATATCGGCCCCTACCCTGAACCTGAATGCTACGGTGTTCAGAGCATGATGACCAAAGAAAAGGAAGAATTTTTTACCTGGTACGACAGTGTCAAGCATGGTGTTTTTAATTTTAAAGAGGAGATGGCTTTTATTGTAAAATGAGCGTCAAAATTCTTAGAACAGACTGCATTAAATTCAGAGACGAGGTCATCAAAATTGGCAATATTGATTGTTTCAATGCATGACCCTGGTACATCTATGTATGGCCATGTACAGGCTAAACTGTATGCCTCCAAAGTCTATTGGTATAATTCCTTCTGACCCTTACAGTAGTTGTCAGAAAACTATTCAAACGCATCTATTCAATGGTTATTGTATCTCTGTAAAACAGAAAAATTGAACATTCGACACGCTCTAAACCTTGAAGTAAAGAACAACAACATTATATAGCACATTTTCATACAAAAAAATCTAGCTTCAAGTGCTTTACAAAATGAAGAATAGAAAAATAGAAGACAATAAAAAAAAAAATTGTCAACATTAATTAACATTGTATAAGTAAGGTCCGATGGCCAGGGTGGACAGAAAAAAACACACAACACACTCCAGAGGCTGGAGAAAAAAAATCTGTGGGAATTCCAGACCAAGAGACCGCCCAGTCACCTCTGGGCAAAGAAGGGTTCCTTTTATCTTGACGGCTATGCCAGAGTTAAAAGGTATTCCGACTGCCTTTGAATTTGCTGGTTTTTATTATCACGGCTGTCAAGAATGTTATGATTTTAACAGTACCCATCCTTTAACCGGTATGACTTGTGCGGTTTGTATCAAAAGTTTGAGAAAATTGGAAATACTTAGGACAAAATTTAATCTAGATGTGCGCGTGCTCTGGGAGCATTCTTGGGAGATAATGAAACAACAAGACCTCAGGCTACAAACTTTCTTAAAACACCCGAGGGACTCGTTGTTCGGCGGATGTACCAACACCATAAAATTATACCACATGGCAGTGGGCCCCGAACAGATTCACTATTGTGATTTTACTAGCTTGTACCCATTTGTGAAGAACACAAAAATGTACCCGGTCGGTCACCCCACTATCATTTTTCAGCAGTTTGGCGATCTCAGACAGTATTTTGGATTAATTAAAGCCACCGTCCAGCCTCCATGTGGTCTCAATTTTCCCGTCCTGCCTCTCAGGTTTTGTGGGAAATTAATGTTCACCCTCTGTCACATCTGTGCAGAGACAGAAGCTCAGATTTTGGACCGTCGTCACACAGAGGATGAGAGAGCTTTAACCGGTACTTTGTCAATGGCCTTTGCCATTTCCACACTGCACCAAGGGTATAAAGTTTCAAAAGTATACGAGATTTGGCATTACCCCAAACGTAATTCTGAGTTATTCTCAGACTATATCAAGCTTCATCTAAAAACGCAAGCAGGAGGCCTCAGGCTATCCTGCCTGGTGTACGGATGAGGTTTCCCCGAGACTGTTATATTTTAGATTATTATCAGAAGGAAGGTGTACAATTGGACTACGATAACATCGCCGTAAATCCAGCCAAGAGGTAAATTTCAAAGTTGTTTTTAAATTCTCTTTGGGGTAAATTTGGGCAAAAACCTCTCCATCTCACTACTAGCTTAGTCAAGGGCGGTGAGGAATTCTTGCAATATATTTTCTCCAAACAGTACAAGGTTTCTTATTTTGAATTTATCGGCATTGAGATTGCTCAAATACAATGGAAGTGCACCGATGAAAAGCATACCCTACCTGGTAGCGTTAATGTTGTCATTGCTGCCTTTCACCACGGCCTATGCCCAGTTAGAGTTGTACGATTTACTGGACAGTCTGGGAGAAAAGATGTTGCACCACAACACCGACTCTGTCATTTTTACTTCTCAGCCTGGTCAGTACAATCCTCCTCTGGGTGACTGTTTAGGAGAGCTCACCATTGAGTTAAGTCCTGGGGCCTCATGTATAACGCCGTGCGTAGAACTCGCACTATAACATGGCGTAAGCACAAAAGCCGAAATGTGCTTACGCACAGAAGAATCCAGATGCAGGAATCTGTGCGTACTCCAACTTCCACGTTCTTCCGTTACATAAATCCCGATCAGCGTGATAACTAACGCCGTGCACGGCAAGCATTATGCAACGCCCAAATCCTCCCAGAATTACGCCTATTTGAATATGCAAATCAATATAAATCGCCCTTAAGCGCAGCCTTCTGTGAAAACACAATGGGAAAAGCACGGGAAAAATATAAGAATTTCAGCAAATACCAAGTGGAGGCAAAGGAAAAACATACTATTTGTTCAAATAAACCGTGGTATAATCAACAAAAAGAAGTTGATTGAGTGATATAGCGTGTTGGAGAAACTTGAAAGCTCACGTTCACAAAATCGCACAGTGCCAGAAATAAAAAAGAACTCACATATCAAAGTCTCCGTGAAAAGCCGAGTTGTGAGCCCACTGTCTGAGTGTCATATGAAAGTTTATTGGGGTACAGAGAAGAAAAGGCACACAGTGGGTAAAAGCACGAAATGTCAATTTCAATCTCGACATTTCCACTTTAATCACGTAGTTTATTTTGTCATTTAGTAGAACATTATAAACTTCATCTTAAAATCGTTTAATTAACCAGTTTCTCAAATCACATCGTAATTAAAGTAGCACGTTAAATGCTTTGTTTTGTATTTGATCTTCTACTCGTATGTGCTCTGTGTGTGTGAATCACTACTTGCTTCTTAAACTGGCTCTCTTCCTCCAACTGGACACAGAATCCATTACATTCGTGATATTACAGCTCTCTGAATAACTAAAATACTGAGATGTATACGTGATGTCATTTTCATGATGATAGGAGTTAAAGCACGTTATTAAACATGTGTTTTTTCGATGAAATAATTTATTGTCGAAATTTGTCGCTGCATTTTTAGCTGTGTTATTTTCTCTTTCTGTTTTATATTCAATATATATTGGCGTAGCCGTCACTGCAGTCAGTGCTTTTCTTTCCCCAAGTAACCGATCGCCATACAATCAGCTCTGTAATAGACGTTAAGCCATCTGTAAGCTTAGCGCCGATTCTTCAAAATGTTTAAAGAACATTGAAATATCTTCGTAGTACATGTTTAATTATTCTATCCTTCACGACACTCCCAGTGAAGAATATAGATTATTTAAATGAAGTTAAAGTTGTGTATAATTTAACAAACATATTTTGCTGCATTTCACCTTAAAAATGATATCGTCATCATATGTAAATACGTGCTTTATAAAGTGGCCCAGGTTGTGAGATATTATAACTGTAGTTCAAGTTTACAGTGGGGTGATTGTACTTATAAGTACAAACCATTCTACAAGGAGCAATTGATTGAGTGCATTTAAAGTTCTTGGGATTAAACTGTTTCTGAACCGAGGTCCGTACAGGAAAGGCTTTAAAATGTTTTGCAGTGGCTGAGACAGCGTGTCCTTAAAGCTGTATACCGATAATTCTCTTTCCGATCAGCTGCTGCTGTGATTCACACTCCGATACAGTGATATAAATACTCCGAGTGGTGCAGTGAGAGAAACATTGAAAAAGATGATCCGCTGTGGCAACTCCTAACGGGAGGAGCTGAAAGAAGAAGAAGAAGAAGAAGTGAGAGCAGTTATGGTATTTGGAATACTAGGGCTGTTCCCTGGACCATTATTTTGTTACGAGTTAATTACAATCAGATGCATTACACTAATAAACAATATGCGGTTAGTTTCTGTGTATTTATAAAGCCGCGTCATGAAAATAAGGTGTAACCACACAGGAACAGTAGCATTGCTTTGACGCTGGGTGCCGCCAGTTTGCAAACCGGCGGGAGAACTTGCGTACGACAAGGCATGAGGTACCGTGGAAAAGTGCGTGGCTTTTACGCCAAGTGTAGGTTTTATACATCGCGATTTGAATGTGGAAAAGTTCTTACGCAACATTTCTGTGTGTACGCGCGTTTATACATGAGGGCCCTGGTGATTATATTACTGAATTTGTTTCAGGCGGTCCAAAATCGTGGGTATAAAACAGCACAAGGCAAAATGTGTATGAAGGTAAAGGTATCACTATCAATCACGAAACCGGTAAAATTATAAATCTCGAGTCACTAACCAATCTAGTTCAGAATTTTGTGACGTCTCTTGAAGCCCCTCCTCAAGAGTTACTGATTCACGGTAAGCAAATCCATCAAAATAAAAAACGTTTCACTTTAGAAAACAGACCACTCAGGAAGAAATTCAGAGTGGTGTATAACAAGAATTCTCCCTAAAGATTACAACACAAGACCTTATGGCTACTAAAAAAAAAAGATTGACGCCTGCCTTTAAAACCCTACCCGGCTGGCTATCTCTTGAGTGGATTTAAAGGCACAGACCCCCGACGAACTGCGTTTAAGAACAGGTCTGTTTCAGCCTGACTGGCCGGTCATGTACACCGTGAAAAGAAAGGTGTTCTGAGTCAAAGTTACATATTCTGTTAGCATGTCGGCCAGAATAAGCAGAAACCTGCAGCCTCTCAAGGCATTACTCCATTGCTCTTGTCGCTGCCGTACAATTCTTATAAACGCCTCTGACGATTTAATTAATGCTTTGTCCAAAATAGCCTGTTATACTTTAAAAGGTAATATACCTCTTTCGCCCCAACAGTTTAAGCAACTCAAGCAGCATAAATAATGTCAGAAAAATAAAGTGACAGAAAACTAACCTTAAAAGAAAGCTATTCTGAACCAGAAAGGAAGCTTTTGGGAGAGGCTTTTAGGCGTCGCCGTGCAATTCATATCCAGTTTACTAGCTTCTAGAGCATAAACATGGAATACGCTCAAAAAATGTATTTGGTCCCGCAGCAACAAATGTCTCTTTCAGCAAAAGTGCTAACCCGAACCGATCTAGAGTGCCAATGAAACTGAACTGGACAAAGGAATGAGAAACGTTCTGCAACGCTGTGATATAGGAGCTGAGAAAGTGAACGGAGACCTTTTCTCTCTGATGTAGATAGAAGAGGCAGAGATGACCGCATTTGTCCGAGAACCAACTTTGAAGCGGTGGTTATTATAAGCGATTGTTTGCAGTTTTGCTTAGAAATGGTAAATGTCTTTAGGAAAGTAGATAAAGTCCGGAGGATTTCCATAGGAATCAAAAACTCCCCATTTCCGGCTTTCTGCTATGCAGTAAATCCC
>NW_024379334.1:0-22276 GCF_016835505.1 Polypterus senegalus
ACTGTCAAGAACACCTGTTTAACAACAGTATAACAAAGCCTCTTTGAAAGTTTAATAATGGGTTTAAGAAATTAAAACTGGTCTAATATAATTGTGTTTACTGGTATAGTCAGCCCTATTTATCTCTGCTTTTATATTTAATGTGAAAATAATTTTCAAACAAATGAAATGTTTCATTTCACCAATATATAGGGGTGTCACTGAAAATGTAAGGCCTAAACAATTTTGGATGAGTTGCTGTATCCTGCTACACCTCAATTTTAACACAAGTTTGTAATGAATGGCAAGGTAATGGGGCAGGGATCACCAACCTTTTTGAAAAAACTACTTAAAAGGGTACCAAGTAATATGAAGGGCTACTTTTTTTATACAAACTTCTGAATAAAAAATTTCACAGTTCAGCTTTAATGATATTAATAGACTGGAAATTTTCCTTACTTTTCGACCATGATTTTTCTTTATTTTTAGGGTTAAAACTGTGTCTAGCTCCTCATCTGTTTCTCGCCCTTGAGCTTGTCTCAGCGAACAGTGAGATGGAGGTTGTTTCTTTGCCAATATTGAACTTTGACCCACATTATCCTCAATCTCCAACAATTCAAGTGTTATTGATTCAAAAGGCAGCAAAACAATTAAATAAAACTTTAGATGGAGCTCCATAAGTGCCCTAGTGCTATTTTAGAACAACCCCTATGGACAACTCCATGGTCCCTGGTGACCAGGTGCCACGGGCAGTGTTGGCTACCTCTGTAATAAGGTATACTTTTCCAGACTGATCTCTGGCAAAGATGCTTTCGTGAATATGACTGCCACATCTACTTTATCGAAGCTGTGTTTTCAGCTGCTGGAAATGCAATAACAAACAAGACAGGCATGCTGTGATTTTATGGTCATGCTAAGCTACTCCAAATCTTTTCCTGTACTATATACAAACAACTATGTAAATTTTATTTTGAACAGCTAAAAGTGTGACTATCACAAAAGTATCTCTTGATCAGAACTGCTCCCCAACAAACTTCATGTAATTTACTACAATTTGAATTTGAAATAGATATTGCAATTTTGATTTATAGTTCCTTACAATGTTAGGCAACAGAGCTGCGAAAAGAATGGATGTACAACGACCGTTGTCTTTTCAAAGTTATAAGCTTAGATCTAACAGAACAAAAGAGCCTATTTTGCAGGAAGATAGATATTTAAGGAGGGTGTCCATCAACACAAATTAAATTTGTGACTTCTAATATCTTTTGTTAATTTTTTTTTTGTTAATATAGATAGCTATCATTGACTTTATGGGAAAAAACCACAATGAAATTTTTTTACAGACATAAGTGATAACTCAATGAAAAGCTCAACCCCATGACAATATTAGCAAAAAAAAAATAACTTTTTTGTATGAATTTAACCAATGCGTCTTGCCATGTTAGTTTAGGACTGATTTTATCATGAAGAACGGACTACTGGCACTACGAGCCATATACTGAAACAAATGAAATGTATGATCATTTCTACGTATTAAAACACCCATTTACAGATGCTGAAAAATTTTTTTTTTTTAAACTAGGGGAGAGCCAGGCAGCTAAGCCCAAATGTGCCAGCGAACGTTCTTCAACAGTAGAACTGAGCACAAATAAACTAAGTTCTTATTGCCTTTTCCTAATCAATCAATCATTTAAATATTTTTAATGATGTCTTGAAGTTTAAAAATGTAGGGGTTTTGCCTTTTTCTGCTTTAATATAGGGAGTTTAAAATACCTTTAAATATTTCAAAAAAAAATCACATTAATATCTTGAACAAGTTGGTATAAATCAGATAAACATACCTATATAAAACTGTATAAGAGCAATAAACACTGGCAGTCCAAAAATTAGCTAACAACCTCATCTTTAATGAGAATATCACTGCACCTAATTAAGAAATAAATACCAAAGGACTTTTGCCTCTACAACAAGACAATTGCGGGCAGCTTTTGATCTTTTGCGCATAATAAATTGAAACGTTTTCCCCGATCGTTTAAACAAAAATTTTAGTAAAACAAAAGCCCCAACTGCAAATAAGGATTTTACAATTTTAATATTAAAAAAAAGGGGTTTTAAACTTCGAAGGTTATTAAAATCTTTACCAGGGCCGAAAAAAGTTTGCAGTGAAATTTGGGACCTTCAACGCTTTTCATAGAAACTGTAGCAAAATAAATTAAAAACTTAAAAGGGGTTCAGGACATGAAAACACAAACTTTTTCTTTAATGGTATCTACTCATCGGGAAATTTCATACATTAAATCATTCCCCCCAAACCAAAAGAAACTAGCAGAAAGAATCAGGCTGAAGGGGAAATTTGACGATATGCTTTGGATATCTCATAGACCCGAGCCCCTAAATCGCCTTTAAACCCCTTTTAATTTTGTCATTTTTTGACTCCCTTAACCATGCTCCACGGACCGTTTTTTTAAGTGCAAAACAAGAACTAAATTAAAATGAAACTATGTGAAAAGATGGCTAAATAATTCTACAAGTCAGCCAGTCAGATTAAGTGTATTTTGAACGTAGAGGGGGAGGCGCTATCGAAACCAATTACTAAATGTATTATTTTTCCCCCTTTTGAAATCGTGGAAATTTAAACAAAAAAAACAAATCAACGACAGTACTGGTTGTATAATGTTTTATAGTAAAGTTAAAACCCCAACGCCCCTGGTGAACCGGCGGATGAAACATGAGCTCAACTCGGGCCCAAAACGTGGATGACCTCGATTATTAACAACGAAATAAAACCGTGACACAGAATCTGAACAGATGTGTCTATAAAAAAAAGACAATATAACCCCATATAAAAAGGTAACAAGCCGAAAAAAATATTTAACTCGAAAGGGTTTAATTCCCCCTTCCCTTTTTTTACCCCCAACTGCTGGGATTTCGCGAAACTTCACACAAGCATTCCCCTTTCTAAAATCAGTTTCTTTCTCCCACAACTAAAAAATAAATTTTTTCTAGTCGATTCAACTGGAGAATCTAACTTGGGGGTTTTCCCATCAGCTTTAAAAATATAATTATAAATAAAAAGTACCGCGGAAAATCCCGCGTCCATCTTCCCCGCTCTACAAAAAGTCCCCACAACCCAAATGCCGCGGCAACGTGAGCGCTTCCGCTAAAATATAAATAACGCAAGGGCGCCATTTTCGTCGTCCAGTAAAAAGGAAACCCTCGGTCGTTTACCCGGGATTACGGCAGCGGGAAACAGGTTAAAATCAATGCATCAAGTGTAATCAACGGAGGTAGTTTGGGAAGTAAATTTTTTTTCTTATTTGAATATTTTAGATTTTGGGTAAAATAAAGTAATTTATGTGATTTTTCTTTAAAAATCTTTACGCGTTTTAGTTTAACAGGTATTATCTATACACCTTTGGGTTTGGTCTGGGGGTTTTTTAAAGGGGGGGTGTACTGTAAAAAAATTTTAAATTTGTGACTTCTTTAAATGTTTTTTGTTAATTTAGGTTTGTTGGTAAAAACTAACCCCCATTATAATCTTTAAATTTTAAAATCACCCATCCAAATTTCTATAGAATCTAACGGGACACCCATAAAAAAATAATTTGCCCAAACCAAAAAATATTATAATTAAAAACCTATACATGAGTTTTATTGGGGATGCTAATTAAAACTAAAACGGAATAGGCTCCCGGATGGCATTGGCTCAGTGGTGCGCTTCTCATTCACCGTGTGAAGTTCAGCACTCACATCCGGGGCCCTTCCTGTGTGAATTTTCATGTACTCCTGTCCCCCGGGCGTTTCCCCCCCTCCAAACACGATCGTGGTGGACAGGAGAAGCACACTTGCCCCAAAGTGCTTGTTTTCTGCCATTTGATAAAAGGGGAAAACCCCAGCCCCCTGCCCCCACTGAGAATGACTGGGTTTAAAAAATGGATGGATTTTTCCCAATCCTATACTGAAATTTACAAAAATCTCTCCTCTCTCTCTCTCTCTCTTCTTCTATCTATCTATTTTCTATTTATATATATATATATATATATATATATATATATATATATATATATTAAAAATTTTAAACTTTGCCCCTGGGCTCCCAGGATAATTTTCAACCCCCAAAAACCTTAAACAATCAATCAAATTTTTTAATTGAAGGTTCATTTTATTACACATTTCGGATAAAACCCAATGCTTTTTTTATTCCCATTCTTATAGATTCTCCTTATTTCGTTTTTATCATCCTAATTTGAAACAATAAATCTTACTTTTGCTCCCAAACCAAGACAAAATAATCTTTTCAAACTATAAATAAAATAAAAAAAATATGGATGTCAGGGAAACCACAGGGAAAATTTTAGAAATTTTTAAATTTTTTTTAAAAACTTTATAATATAGGTTTCTTGTGTCATTTGGCTGTAGGTTAAAAGATTAATAAAAGGGGATTTTAAAATGTTTCTGAACTTTTATATTTTGTTTTGGAAACCATGAAGACGGAGGAGTAGTAATTGGGTTTAAAACTTTGGGGAATGCGGGGAAAAAATCCCAAAAGAAGGTGACTATGACTGTAGAAAAGGATGTAATTTTTTTTGGGGAAATACTTAATAGAGTTAAAGGTGCAAAACCTTTTTGACGTCCTTTTACAATGAAGGAGATTTGTGGCTTTTTCTCCCAGCCAAAAAGGGGCTGCACTCCTGTTTGTGATTCACTCCCCCACAAAATCTTTGTATGTGGTTTTTTTTCATTCAATGAACTTTTAATTTTAATTAGATACAATTAAGCTTAGGTACAATCGAAAATTTTTGGTTTTTAAAAGTATGTTTTTTTGGGGGGAGACTTTCAGTTAAAATATCATTTTTTTTTACTTTAAAATGGCTGGTTTTTTGCATATGTTTATATAAAAAAGGAGGAAGCTGGCTTTTTTGCGTAATATTTTATTAAACTATTGGACAGATTTGGCGACAACACTGAAAAAAGTAATTAAAAAAAAAAGGACAGAAGTTTGACAGTCAGTTAAAATCAGATTTAAGCAAATGAAAGAGAGCAAGGGACTGCATGACGGTCACCCCCTCAGTTCAGTCAAATGAACTGCAGAAAACCCAACTCTGAACTGTGAACTGAATGAGTTTGATCTTAGAAAAAAGCCCCTGAAGGACTGGGTTTAAAAGAAGGATGTCTTCCAGTGACCTGAACTAACAAGTGAGTTTCCCCACTGGAAGGCAAACAATAGGTTTTCAGCAAAAAATAACACAGCTTTTTTTACACCTTCTACTGCAGTACAGGGGGGAAGAAGGGAAAAAATGAAAAGAATCTAGGGAGAGATTTGCTGTGCTGATGATAGACATGACTTTATTCCCTCAGAGGATCACACAGTATGGCTACTTTCGATTTACAATAGCAACCGGGATAAAGGGGAACACCATCTCCAGCTCAGCCTGGCAAAGACGAACTTTTTGTTATCTAAGCTCATCTGCATCGCACCCATTCTTTAAACAACTCATCAAACCCTCCCAAATGACCAGTGTCCTACAAGGACCATGCTGTTTGGTCTCCCCAGTGTTGTAGATTCATTCTATACAATATCTGCAAGATTGACGTTTTTGGGCAGACTATACAGCACTACTTCTGGTTCGGGTTTTGGTCTTATGTCTAGACTACTGAAACTCTCTGCTAGCAAGAGCACCAGCATGACCGCTTCTATGATTCAAAATGCAACTGAGGTGGCACATGTCACTTCTCTCTTCAGATCACTAAATTGGCTTCCTATAGCATTAAATTTAATTCATATATTTGATCTTTTTTTAATAATATTTCTGGGTTTATGCTCTTTCCTGCCCCCGGTCTGGTTAAAGGCATCTAGTGATCCCATGTCTATATGGTTATCAAATCTCAACCAGACTTTTTTTCTTGTAGCTTCTGATAGTGGAATATTCAACTCCAAAAGAAATTCTAATTCCTCACTGTTTTTAAAATTTTTTGAAGACTCATTTGTTTGATGAATTTCTGTTTGATACTGTTAGATTTTGTAATCTGAACTGCAACTCACTTTTTTTTTGTTCTTAGCTCTTCATTTGTGGTGAAAATTTTGTACCATTGTCCTGAACCTTTTCCTAATTAGTCACCCAGACTGATGTTTACCGAATTTGACCTTTTTTGTAAGTCTCTTTTGGATGAAAGCATCTGCAAGCAAATAAATGTAAATGTATATGAAAACTTGAACTTAAATGAAACAATTCAACTCCTGAATCATTAAAGTAACCTCTAATGTCAAATTACCCTTCTAACGTTTGGGGAAAAACAGTTGACTTTTTTTAATGCAGAGTTTTAAAAGAGGTGGGGTTTGAACTTTTTGGCTGGGGTGGTCTCAAACATTTCTAACATGCCATGTAAAAAAAGGGGCCTGTTTGGGAGGAAGGAAAAGATTTACATCTAAAGTAGAATGGGAATAAACCATAGAGGGTGAAAAACACAAATGTGCTTAATTTTCTAGCCAGGAAGGGGTTTAAAAGGGGGTTTACCCGGGCCCAAACGGGATGGGGGGTATACATGGCCCCAAAGATACAATTCAAAGTGAAAAAAAGACCCCATCAACAAGGTGAAATTTTTTACAAAGGACTTTCGGGTTCCCAAAAAAAATTCATATTTTTTTTCAGAAAAGGGGGCCTCTTATAAAATGGTGCATGCACAAAAAAGTTTGTATGCCTGTTTCCAACTTCACTTAAATTATAAAACAAACCTGGTATAAAAAAAATTTAATTTTTACAGCACCACACCCGGTACAAAAGTTTTTTTTGGTTTTTTCAAACAGGCCCCCCAGCATCAAAGCAAACGCTACTGTTTGAGTCGCTTTTTTCTGTTTTAGATTCTCATCCCTCACTTTTACAACATCACTTATTTTTGTTTAAAATTAAAGGGTTTTATAGTAATTTTTTGTAACAATATAATGGGGCATGGAAAAGCCCTATTTCCCACCATGCTGCATTTTCCTTTATTAAAGGGCATTCAACAGAAGAATTAGAAGATTATTTACGATGATGATGCGACTGGCTTCTAAGTCTATTTAGATTGCTAAACTGTCCTCTTGGAGCTGTGTCTGTTAGAATACTAGGATGCATGCGATATTTCTAGAAAAAATGTTTAAAATATGTACATGGGGTATCCAAAAATATGGGAAACTGTTCCAGGGGCCCCATGTATAAGCCGTTGGGGAAATCCACTTAACAAGGCAAGCACAAAAACCCAAATGTGTTTCGCCAGAAAAATCAGATGCGGTCTTGCGTCCAACTTCCCGTTTTTCCCCTACATAAATCCCCATTAGTGAAAAATACGGCACCCGGGGATTATGTAGCCCAAATTTAAAATTAGCCTTTGAATAGCAAATCAATAAAATCGCCCTTAAAGGGAGCCCTGTGAAAAAAACAATGGGGAAAAGACGGGGGAAAATACACTGTTACTTTTGGAAGGAGTATTTTGCCATATCATATTTTTAAAGCTATTCCAACTCCCAAACTGTATTAACAAGCTTTTTGGGTTTAACCGCGGGGATTGTTTTGGTAATGGGAGGGGTGGTAAGGGGTCCCAAAACCTATATCAATGGAGTTTTTGGCATAGTTTTCCTCAGGGAAAATGGGCCAAAAAAAAGTTTTGACTCGAAAAATCAAAAATTTTAAAAAAATCTTTTAGGGATGCACACTTTTTGGGAAATTCTGATATTGGGTGTGATCGAACCATCAAACATTTTTTTGCAAATATCAAAGGGTGAAACGTGTTGAGAACAAAAGCAAAAAATTTGCTGCCCAAAAATTTGGAAGAATCAAAGGACAAAAAAGGAACCATTATCCTCCAGTACTATATTCCCGAGCTGCAACCTACCGGGTGCCCAATACAAGGTGCAGTGCTCAAAGACATGGCCAAGTGGAGGGCTGGGAAAAACCCCCACTGAACAAAAACTAAGTTGAAAGCCCAAAACGGGCCAAAAAAATCGAAAACCCTTTTTCAAAAGGGTTTTATGGGCCAATGAGATGGAGTGACTCTTTATGGACCAGATGGATGGACCTGTGGATCAAAAAGGGACGAGCTCCATTAACGTGGAGGTGGGTTACGGGATGGCTGGGGTTTTTAAAAATGAGCTGTTGGGCCTTTTTTCATTGAAAATGAACTCAAAAACAACTCCCAAACCCTGCCAGTTTTTAAGACACTTTTTAAAAAAGTGATACAGGAAGAGACCATGATTTTTTTGCAGGCCAAGTTTTGCATGGGGTTCTCCACTCGGGGGTAAAGGCCTTAAAGATGAAGGAATAATGACGGCCCCCCCTTTCCCATCTACCCAAACCCTATCGAACGGGGCCCCCCACGCTGATTTACGGGGAAAAAAACACCTCTCTGAAGAGTGTCGGAGGGGTGTAGTCACTGCTCCACAAAAGCTGATGTCAACAGATCAAGAAAAAGCGACCCATGAATGGAAAAAACAGCTTTTTTGGAAAAAGGGGGGCGTTGGTCATTGATTGATTGATTTATTTTTTTTTTAAATTCAGAGATTTTATTTGTAAATTTTGAGGGGTTTTTTATTATTCTCACTATAAAGGATAAAAAAAACAATGAGATGGGGGAAAAAAATTTTTATTTTTCCCCTTTAGTTGCATAATAAATCCCACTAATGTTGCCTAATAATTGTGGGGACAAAGTATTCCCTGATGATGTTCACACTCACATTTCCGTTTGGGAAAAATTCGGGTTTCAGGTTTGACATTTTGGGTTGATGATAGCACTGTGTTTGTTCCATATTAAAAATTTAACCTCAAAATACAACTTCCCCAATAATTGTCACGTGATAAAAATTTAGCAATACCAATGGAAAACTGAAAAAATACTATTTGTTCAAATAAACCCTGGTATAATCCAAAAAAAAGGGAAATTGATCAGTGGCATAAACGTGTTGGGGCTTAAAACTCCATTAACAAATGACATGGGGAAATAAAAAAAAGTCACATATCAAAATGCCCGGGAAAAGCCCGGGGTTGAAACCCCGTCAGTGTCATTAAAATTTTCGGTGGAAAAAAAGGCCCCAGTGGGGAAAAGCAAATTCTTAATTTCCCTTTCCACTTTAAACACGTGTTTATTTTGTCTTAAAGTAGAACATCTAAACTTATTTAAAATCGTTTAATTTCCAGTTTCTCAAATCACCGTAATTAAATTCTACGTTAAATGCTTTGTTTTGATTTGATCTTCTACCGTATTGATCTTGTGTGAATCATTTGCTTTTAAACGCTCTCTTCCTCCCCTGGACACAAATCCATTACATTCATGATATTAACTCTCTGAATAACTAAAATTGAATGTATTGATGTCATTTTCATGATGATAGGAGTTAAAGACGTTAAAGCATGTGTTTCCTTGGAAAAAAATTTTGAGAGTACAATCAGGGGGGGGCTCTGGCTTGTGGTGGCACTGGGCAGAGGAAGAATGGGGGGCTCCTTCCCCCCTGTCAGTAAGGTAGCTTATGCACAGTGGATGGCTACCCCTTGTGGACACTATCCGCCTCGGCTCTAAAAACATTTAACTTTTTAAATTTACCGGTTTTTTTGCTGTTTTTATTTTCTTTCTTTTTATATTCAATATATATTTGGGGCCTGGAGTCGGAAAAAAATAAAATATGCCATAAATCAGCTCTGTAATAGGCGTTTAAAACCTCTTAAGCTTAACCCCATTCAAAAGCGAAAAAACATTGAAATATTTGTAGTACATGTTTTAATTTTTCTATCCCAAAAACACCCCAGTGAAGAAATAGATTATTTAAATGAAGTTAAAGTTTTATCTGTATAATTTAATAAACATATTTTGCTAATTTCCTATAAAATAGTTTTTTCTGAACCCGGGGGTCCTTTCAGGAAAGGCTTTAAAACATTTTTTCAGTGGCTGAGACAGCTGTCCCGAAGGGAACCGAAATTCCCTTTTGATCAGGGGTGCTGTGATTCACACTCAGATACAGTGATAAAATACCCGGTGGTGCAGTGGAAATATTGAAAAAGATGATCCGTTGGGAACTCCCAACAAAAAGGGTGAAAAAAGGCGAAGAAAAAGTGAGAGTAAAACCCAAAGCGTTATATATAAAAACAGTGGGAGGTCGACTTTTTTTGTTACAGGGCCCCCAAACTTGGAATGGTCTTCCGCTTCCATAAGAAGCCCTTCAGTCTCACCTTTAAATCCCGGGGGAAACTCACTACTTTAGTTTAGTATCCTGACTAGAGCTGCTGATTAACTTACATACCATCTCTGTTGTTAGTTTACACTATAACAAAAGTAAAGCAATTATATTTGAATATAACCCCCACCCATTCTGTTTCTTTTTTAAAAAATGTGAGGGGGCCCGCCCTGCCCAAGTTGTTTTTCTTGCCATGGTAAAAAATCATCCCTGATGGAGGATCAGGAATCATGGGAAAAAGGGTCCTTTCCGACACGTTTCCGCCTGGAAATGGGGAGGCAGCTAGATGGATGGGTCTCCAGGACTCTAAAAAAATCCCAAAACCCAATTATGTCATATCATCACTGTTAAACCAATTCTAAAATTTTTTTATTTTCTGTATTAAAGGGAAATTTTTCTGTTCTGTTTTGTTTGTATTTTTATTTTCTTTTGACACCACTGCCCCAACCTACCTGGAAAGGGTCTCTCTTTGAACTGCCTTTCCGAGGTTTCTTCCATTTTCCTAAAAGGTTTTTTGGGAGTTTTCCTTGTCTTCTCAGAGAGTCAAGGCTGGGGGGCTGTCAAAAGGCAGGGCCTGTTAAAGCCCATTGCGGCACTTCCTGTGTGATTTTGGGCTATACAAAAATAAAACTGTACTGTATTGTATTATGGTATTTGGAATACTATGGCTGTTCCCTCTACCATTATATTGTTACAAGTTAATTACAATCAGATGCATTACACTAATAAATAATATGCGGTTAGTTTTGGTGTATTTATAAAGCCGCGTCAGGAAAATAAGGTGTAACCACACAGGAACAGTAGCACTGCTTTGACGCTGGGTGCCGCCAGTCTGCAAAACGAGCGGAGAACTTGCGTGCAGCAAGGTATGAGTACCGTGGAAAGTGCGTGGATTTACGCCAGTGTAGGTTTTATACATGCTGATTTGAGCGTGGAAAGTTCTTACGCATAGCTTTCTGTCGTCGCACCGTTTATACATGAGGCCCCAGGTGTGCACTCTAGACTTGTTTGAATTTCGCTACTAGGTGTAGCATACTTATAGTATTCTATGACAGTTTGTCAAGTGAAGTTGTTCAGTATTGTCAGTATGGCATTCCGTGTCGGTTTTTCTTGGTGCTTATTAAACGTGCTCTACAATTTTTGTGATGGGTGATCATAAAGAACAGTGAGTCTGCCTTAAATTTTGTTTTCTGGGAAAACCGCTGCTGAAACTGTAGTGATGATTGAAACAGCTTTTAAAGAGGAAGCTTTAAGTAAAACACGGGTCTACGGGTGGTTTTCGCATTTCAAACAAGGGGAAATGTCACTCGATCTGGCCTCGTGCGACTGTTTCTTGTTCCTGCATATGAAAAAATAACTCAAGAGGAAAGCATTTTGTACCATGGAGAAGTCAAAGAAAAATCTTCAGGCATTGGACAACGTTCTACTTCAGCAATTCAAAATGTTTCCACCAGTGGGAAAACCACTGGGACAAGCTATTCATTCACATAGAGAGTACTTTGAAGGAGACTAAAGTTTCAGTAAGTAAAATTATTAAAACAATTATTTTTCAATTCTGGTTATTTTGGTACCCCTCTTATATTACATTTTACAGATAAATTGTTAATTTAATGCTCACATGGGCAATGACAGGGAGACCTGGAAGGGTGTGATTGGGAGGAATGGCCCCCCCCCGATCTGAACCTGAACAGTGTTTTGTTATTGGACTTCTGTGCTAAATCACGGTTTGTCCATAACTAACACCATGCTCAAGCATAAGGGTGTTCATATGTGCACTTGGCACCAGGACACCCTAGGCCTCAGTTAGATGATCGACTTTGTGGTCGTTCGTCGGACTTGCAGCATATGTCTTGGACACTGGGTGAAGAGAGGCGGAGCGTTAACTGATCACCACCTGGTGGTGGTTGGCTTCGATGGTGGGGAAGATACCGGTCAGACCTGGTGGCCCAAAAGCGTGTTGTGAGGGCCTGCGGGGAAAAGGCTGGCAGAGTCCCCTGTCAGACGTAGCTTCAACTCCCACCTCCGCAGAACTTCAACCACGCCCGAGGGGGGGGGCGTTAAGTCCGAATGAGCCATGTTCCGTGCCTCTATTGTTGAGGCGGCTGACCGGAGCTGTGGCCACAAGGGGGGCGGTGCCTGTTGTGGCGGCAATCCCAAAACCCGTTGGTGGACACCCGGTGAGGGATGCCGTCAAGCTGAAGAAGGAGTCCATAGGACCTTTTTGTCCTGTGGGTCTTTGGAGGCAGCTGATAGGTACCGGGAGGCCAAGCGAATGTGGCTCGGTTGTTGCTGAGGCAAAACTCGGGCATGGGAGGAGTTTGGGGAGTCCATGGAGAGCCACTTTCGGACAGCCTCGAGGAGATTCTAGTTCACTGTCCGGTGTCTCAGGAGGGGGAAACAGTGCAGTGTCAACCCCCCGTATATGGTGGGGTGGTGTGCTGCTGACCTCGACTCGACGCTAGGGTCAGTGGGGAGTATCAAGACCTCCTCAATCCCAATAACATGCCTTCCAATGAGGAAGCGGAGCCTGGGGACTCTGAGGTGGGCTCTCCCATCTCTGGGACTGAAGTCACCGAGGTGGTCAAAAACCCTTGGTGGCAGAGCCCGGGGTGGATGAGATGCCCTGAGTTCCTTAAGGCTCTGGATGTTGTAGGACTGTCTTGGTTGACATGTCTCTGCAACATCAGATTGACATCGGGGACAGTGCCTCTGGATTGGCAGACCGGGGTGGTGGCCCCCCTCTTTAAAAAGAGGGACAGGAGGGTGTGTTCCAACAACAGGGGGATCACACTCCTCAGCCTCCCTGGAAAAGTCTGTTCGGGGTTCTGGAGAGGAGGGTCCATCGGATAGTCGAATCTCGATTCAGGTGGAACAGTGTGGTTTCGTCCTGGTCGCGGAACAGTGGACCAGCTCTACACCCTTAGTAGAATCCTGGAGGGTGCATGGGAGTTTGCCCAACCAGTCTACATGTGTTTTGTGGACTTGGAAAGGCGTTCGACCGTGTCCCTTGGGGAATCCTGTGGGGGGTGCTCCGGGAGTATGGGGTACCAGACCCCTGATAAGGGCTGTTGGTCCCTGTACAACCGGTGTCAGAGCTTGGCCCGCGATTGCCGGCAGTAAGTCAAGCCTGTTTCCAGTGGGGTTGGACTCCGCCAGGGCTGCCTTTGTCACCGATTCTGTTCATAACTTTATGGACAGAATTTCTAGCCCAGCCAAGGTGTTGAAGGGGTCCGTTTGGTGGACTCGATTGGGTCACTGCTTTTGCAGATGATGTTGTCCTGTTTGCTTCATCAGGCCGGATCTTCAGGTCTCTCTGGAGGCATTCGCAGCTGAGTGTGAAGCGGCTGGGATGAGAATCAGCACCCAAATCCGGAGACCATGGTCCTCAGCCGGAAAAGGGTGGAGTGCCCTCTTGGGGTTGGGGGTGAGATCCTGCCCCAAGTGGAGGAGTTCAAGTATCTCAAGGTCTTGTTCACGAGTGAGGGAAGAATGGACCGTGAGATTGACAGGCGGATGCGGCATCTGCAGTTATGCGGGCTCTGCATCGGTCTGTTTTGGTGAAAAGGAGCTGAGCCGTAAGGCAAAGCTCTCAATTTACCAGTCGATCTACGCTCCTAACCTCACCTATGCTCATGAGCTGGGTAGTGACCGAAAGAACGGATCGCAAATACAAGCGGCTGAAATGAGTTTCCTCCCAGGGGTGTCTGGGCTTTCCCCAAAGATAGGGTGAGAAGCTCTGTCATCCGGAGGGGCTCAGAGTAGAGCCGCTGCCCTCCGTAGACGAGAGGAGTCAGATGAGGTGGCTCGGGCACCTGATCAGGATGCCTCCTGGACACCTCCCTGGTGAGGTGTTCTGGGCATGTCGAACAGGGAGGAGGCCCCGGAGAAGACACAGGACACGCTGGAGGGACTATGTCTCACGGCAGGCCTGGGAACTTGGGATTCTCCCAGAAGAGCTGGAAGAAGTGGCGGGCCTCTCTGCTTAGCTACTCCCGCACCCGACCCGGATAAGCGGAAGAGGATGGATGGATGTTAATTTAAGAAATGCTTACTAACATGTAAGGGCACAGTGGTGCAGTAGTAGCAATGAGCTGGCACCCCATCCAGGGAATGTTTTCGGTGCTTGCTGGGACGGGTGTGACCCTGGATGAATGGAATAATTAAATAGGTATAACAAAAGATTTTCAATGTTCCTTAAAGTTGAAAATCTGTGTTCTAAGCTTACAGCTGGTCTTACATTTATTACAGATGCTTACTGCATAGTAATTGGTGTCACAAGAACGGAGACATTGACAGATAAAGAGTTGGGGCAGCCACCCGGTATATTGTGGTATCCTGGCTGCAAAAAGTCTTTTTCTTTCAACAAAATACAGAGCACTGAAGTGCATACAACCGAGTCCAAAACAAGACTGAAGAAACAAAGGAAAAGGGCAGGTTTTAAAGGGGGGAGACAGGAAGTGAGGTCAGATGGACCCGGGCACGTGGTCTTCCACCATTGGCTCGGCTGAGGTGACATCAGAGGGACTGGAGCTGGTGTGGCCGACTCCACTGGCTCAGCCCCGGAAGTGATGTCAGGTGATCCAGGTGAAACCCCGGGGATGGTCTACAGGCAAGGGAAAAAAAGAGTCAGTGCCTCTGCCACACCCGGCATGCCTCCAACTGCCTTCACTCAGCCCTTTTAGCTGCCTCCCATGCACGTGTGACAAGGCCCCCCTAGCTCAGACCCGACGGGTCGGGCATCTCGAGAGGTCGGGGAACCCCGGGGAAAGCGCATAAAGCGTTGGCGGAGAGCGCCGGGGGTGAACAGCCGAAAACTTTACGGCTGCAGGTCAAGAAACCACCGGGTGCCCCGCGATTCGACTCCTTGTGGAGGGCCATCCACTGTAGGGGTGCATGGTCCGTGACAAGGTGAATTCCCCCCAACAGGTAGTACCTCAGCTGAGTAATCCCCATTTAATCGCCAGACCTCCTCTCCCCCGAGCATACCTGGTCTCCCGTCCAACATTTTCCCGGGCTCAGGAACATGATGGGGTGCTCCACCCCCGGCCTTTGCTCAGCACGGCCGGCCTGTGTCCGGCGTCCGCCGGGAGAATGAAAGGCAAAAAAAAGTTAGGTGCCATCAAAACAGGTGTGGCGAAGGGCCTGCTTAAGTCACTAAATGCAGCGCCTGTTTTTCTAGTCCATACCACAATGTTCGGGCCCTTTCTTTGTTAAATCCCAAGGGCCATTCTCCAAAACCCGGGAACAAACCGCGTAGTACCCGCTAACCGAAAGGTTTGGGACTTCCCGCTTGGTTCATGGACGGGCCATTTCAGAATGGCATAAATTTTTGGGAACACTGTGGCCTTACCGCCCCACCCACCAGGTAGCCTAAATTTGGCTTCGCAATCCGAAAGCATTTTTTGGGATTAACCCGAGCCCGCCTCCCAATTTCCGAAATACCGCTTGGACATGCTGTAGGTGTTCCTTCCATGTGCTGGAATAGATGACCACGCCATCCGGTAGGAAACACTGTATGAGTTAGGGAGGCCGAAGCACTTTGTCCACCAGCGCTGAAGGTTGCTGGACCCCCTGAAACCCAAATGGAAGGACACGAACTGCCAGGTCCGTTTAGGGTACAAAACGCGGTTTTTTCCTTGGGAGTCCGAAAGGAACCTGCCAGTACCCTTCGTAAATTTTCAATTGTGGTATTGAGCCTGCCCAACTCGGGAGGTCGTCCACGCGGGCATTGGATAAGCATCAAATTGGGAGATTGATTGCCGGGGAAAGTCATGCAGAACCTCCAACTCCGCAGGCTTACCAGAAGCCACAATGGGGCTGGACCAGGGACTATAACTTTCCTCAATCACCCCTAGCTCCAGCGCGATCTCAAGCTCCACTTCACCCTTTTTTGCCTGGGGAAGGCGATACGGCGTTCTCGGACAACAACCCGGCTCTGTCCATGTTGGTTTAATCAGAGGCCCCTTTCCCGGGGTTCTCACTGACTACCTCCAACGGTCCGGATAACTGTTTCCAGCTCCTGCCGCTGTCTGGGACTCTAAGTCCGGCCGGTTAAGGTCGTCTGTGTGAGCAAGAGTGGCGGGCTGGCCGAGGGGGGTCGGGGTCCCTGTCCTTCCACGGTTTCAGCAGGTTCACATGAAAAACCCCGCTCCTTTGGCCGACGCATTGGGTTGACTCACCAAATAGCCACCAGTCCTTTCCCCTCCTAACCAGAGGGGCCCTGCCAGTGGGCAAGCAATTTTGAGTGGGAGGTAGGCACTGGACCATGACCCGATCTCCGGCGGGAAATCCCGAAGAGCGTGCAGGTTGTAGTCCGGGGCCTGCGCTGCTTGAGCCTCCTCCATTGACTTTTAAGGACAGGCGAATTTTTCCAAATCTATCAGCGAATCGGGATATATTCCAATATGTTTGTGGAGGGGAAAAGCCCTTCTTCCCAGCCTTCTTTCAAAATATCTATTTTGCCCCGAGGTTGTCGCCCGTATAGTAGTTCAAAAAGGGGGGAACCCCGTGGGCTTGTGGGACTTCCGAAGGGCAAAAAAGGGCGAGGGGAGGAGCTGATCCCAGTTCCTTCCATCCTCGCTGACCACCTTACCAGCATTTGCTTGAGAGTTTGATTAAACTCTCTACTAATCCCGGTTTGAGGGTGATACACCCAGGTCTTTAAATGCTTTATTTTCAGTAATCTCAGTCTCCTTGAACGTTTCCGAGGTGAAGGGGTCCCCTGGTCTGTCAAGACTTTTTTGGGGATCCCCACGCCTAATACCCTAGTAATTCCCGTACGATGGCTTTAGAGTAGCTGAGCGCAACGGAACAGCTTCGGGGTATCGTGTAAGCGTAATCCACGAGGACTAAAAAGTACTTGTGTCCTCGGCCAGGGCTCCAGGGGGCCCACCAGGTTTCCCGATTCTGTGGAAGGGCACGCCAATCAGTGGAATAGGAATGAGAGGAGCACGGTCCCTCCTAGGAATTTTTGGAGTTGACACTCCGGGCAGGAAGCGCCAGGCCAACCTCCCATTAATTCCTGGCCAGTAGAAACGGAGCTTGATCCGGCTCCAGAGTTTTTTGTGCCCCGGTGGCCACCTAGGGGGTGGGGTGTGCTAGCTCACAGACCTGCCGCCGGAGGCAAGCGGCACCAGCAGCACCTCGCTCCTGCCCGTCATGCATTTGCTACCGTAAAGGAGGTCATTATCTAGCACAAGTAGGGGCCCTGTGGCATCGACTGATTAGGGGCCGCTGGCCATTTACAAGGACCACTGCATTTTTACAAACTTGGGAGTCATCATTCCATTGCTCCCTTCTAAAAGAACGGCGTTTTCCCTTTAAAATTGGAACCCCAACCCCGGAGAGAAAGGGGCAGCGCGACCTCAATGGGCGTGGTTTCTCCCGCGCCCGGCGCGTTGGTGGATGCGGTTGGCCCGCGGCCCGGGAGGCCCGCCCGTCAGGGCGACTGCCCGCCTCTCTGCCGGCTGATTAAAGGGCGTGGAGGGCAGCTTGGGCGGGGTTTTCTCCGTCCATACGAGGCCCAAAATTTCGGGGGTGGTATGTGTCTCACCGCTTTTGATTTTAGTGACCAGTCCGCCCTAGTATCCGGGTGTGGAGGATCAGGTAGGGGGGGCTACGGTGAGCTTACGAACTGACCCTCCGTGAACTGATGACACAAACGGGGACCTGTACCAGCGGATGTCTCCGTGGACACAGGTTATACCGGTCTTAAAATTTAGCCACTGTTGCGTTTTCAAGCCGGCGGGCAACAATTGAAATGTTGCTGCCCGGTCGAACAAACCTGTGGGTGTCCGTTTCGATCCCCGCCAGTATTTGGGGCGCCAACGGATTAGCCAACACACGAACCCTCCTCACCCTCCACCTGCATTCCTCCTGCCTCCAAGCGGTTTTGCGGGTTCCCGCTGGACGCCAACAGCCCGGTTGTTTCAGGGGGGGGCTAGGTCTCGGAACGACCCGGCTGAGTTTGACATGAGGGCGGTTCTGCTCCCCTAGAGTGTGAGGCCGCCCCCTCTCTCCATGCTCCCTATGAGCTCAGCCATGTTCTTGAACCGCCCCCAAACCGGCTGGGTGAAGCCACGGGAAGCGCTTCCAGGAGCAGATAGCAAGCTACCGCTCTATTATTTGGTAGGCGTGTTTCAATGGCCGTAGCCAAGCCTACCATTGCCCATAGGACCAGGCTTGTTTGTTGGTTGGCGTCAGGGTCCAACCTCCATGTTTTATTTTATTCACCTGCCAGTCTGGGGCACCCTAGGGGGGTAAATGGGGCTTTGGGTTTTGCAGGGAGGCAGGCACTCTCCCCAAGAAAAGCATACTGAGTCCCTTTGCCTCCCTCCCGGGCAGCCCAACTCTGTGAGCCCCACCCACACTCCCCGGCCACCCAGATGGGCTAGTTTGAGTGCCGGGCGGAGCCCGCAGTCACGCCAACCACGGGGGACCCTCCCCGCCTGAATACCGGCCCCGGAGCTCCCACCTGGGTATATTGCAGGTCCTGTCCCCCTTTTCCTCGGACTTCCATCCTGCGCTCCACTGTCACAAGAAGACATTGACAGATAAAAGTTGGGGCAGCCACCCTATATTTGGTATCCTGGCTGCAAAAGTCGTTTCTTTTAACAAAATACAGAGCACTGAAGTGCACACAACCGAAATCCCAAAAAAAGACTGAAGAAACAAAGGAAAAGGGGCAGGTTTTAAAGGGGAGACAGGAAGTGAGGTCAGATGGATCCGCACTGGTCTTCCACCATTGGCTCGAGGCCCGGGGGTGACATCAGAGGGACTGGAGCTGGTGTGGCCGACTTCCATTGGCCAGTCCGAAATGATGTCAGGTGATCCAGGTGAAATCCCGGGGATGGTCTACAGGCAAGAGAAAAAGAGTCAGTGCACTCTGCACACACCCGGCATGAACTGCCTTCACTCAAGCCCTTTAGCTGCCTCCCATGCGCCGCGTGTGTGACATTGGTTAAAAAGAAAATGAAAGGACAGGAACTGGGGGGTTGGTATGTTTGACAGACACAGTACTGCTGCAATAAATTATTCCATCAGGGTCTCTCCCATCCCAGCAAGCATCATGCCTGAGGCAAGAACAATCCCTGAACGAGGTACCAGCTCATCTCTACCACGGTGCCATCATGCTTCAATATGATTAAGTAAATACCTAAAAGCATTTCATCATGAAAATTATATCAAGCATACATCTTAGTATTCTAAAATGTTCAGAGAGCTGTACTAATTAATGAATTTAATGTATTCTGAGTGACAACCACTGCCTGTGTGCCCAAAGCCGCAAAGATCAAGCACATAGCTTATGTAATGACTGGGTCAGGGAACCCAGAATAAAACAAAGCATTTAATGTGCTATTTTAGTTACAATTGAGTTTGAGAAACTCTAGTAAATTAAACCTTGATATGCTTACATGATTTTATGACATTCTGCTTTAATGACAAAATAAACTACAGTGGAAATTCTGAGATTAAAATTGAGATTTTTGACTTTAATCTCAACATTATCCTCTTTTACAGATGGTAGGTTGAGACTAGCTTTTTCACAGCTACTGTCTTTTTGGCTTTGGGCACTGAGCAACTTTCTGAACTTGAACTTTTGAGGTGTCTCCATCACGCCCGTGCCACTTCATCCATTATACCACTGACAATACCACCAAATAATATATTTTGACTTGTCTACACTTCACTGAGCATGACCTCCATTTCACATTCACTGGAATTCTTCTTTTTTCCATGTGCTATTTCCATTGTCTTTTATTGTGATATAAAATGTAACTTATTGGTGAGACTGTCAGATCAGAGCGTGTACAGAAGTTGGGTTTCAGATGAGTGAAACTCATGTAACTCTTGTGTTTTTATCTGGCTTACTTCTGTTGTTCCAGTGATTCAAACTGGCAAGATGGATGCCTTAATACTTAAGATAATTTTTTCAGACTGGTGATAGAAGTCATTGGGACATTTGATGCCACTTCATGTTTATTTATTATTTTGCATGTTACCCTGTGGCTGCTAAAACTTTCTGTTGACTTGAAGGCATGTTTTGTCAATATTAATATTGTAATGTTATTTTTTATTTGCACTCTGGTTGTGACAACAGACAAACAATAAAAACGTGGTCTTCGTGGCTTTTGTCTGGCAAATGAAGTCATCTTGTATACTCTTTGCCCAACCAGCTGTCTGAGTGATGTGGTTTTGTGTAATTTTTTTAATCAAATTCCTTTGTTAGCACACCACATGACTAACATAATTCTACTCATTCTCCAAATGTTCCTGAAATTTAACATCCTACAGGTAGGTTTATAGGTTTTAATGATACCTTGTTTACTAAAATATAGATTTTTATGAAAAACTCTCAAGTGGGGAGGACTGAAGTTTAAGATAGTTAAGCCAAACTAATTGTGGTGCTTATGAGTGGTGACATGTTGTATGTTAGTTGACTTGCAAATGAAGTATGAATTTCACTGTAATCTATACTTGTGATAAATGCTACAGTTTTTGTTAGATTTAAACATAGCCTTTGACACTAGAAAACGAAACACATATTACCCAGAAAATTATCTTTTTGTATAGGAATAATTCAGAGGTTTCCAGGTAATGTCCACATTTGATTATAATTACTTGCCAACCATGGCACCTGAGAGTGGTGACATGCTGCATGTTGATCAGACATACAAGAATTTCACTGTACTCTGTCCATATGACAATAAACTTGAACTTAAATTCACTTTTTGAAGTGTAATTTTTATTCAGTGTGTACTATTGAAATATATAAATATAACATTTGAATGTATAATTAGAATTATTATATAACATACTGAATCAAACCCTCCATGCACTGAAAATTTACTAATGATTTAATGTTTCCTGTTTAGGTGTTATAGCTCATCTATATATATAATTCACTAAGACGCGCAGAGACGGTGGCGCCAAACAGAACGACCGCCCACCAACTCACAGAGCCCTGCCCACCATCTCTAAGACCATGGGATAAACTTTGGCAGAGCCCCCCTACCAACTCTAACCCTCCTACCGCGCCATGGGATACACACGACAGAACCACACATGCCAGCTGTAACCGCCCTCCAGCCGTGGCTCCCGAGGCATGTGCACTGCCTGCTCATGTGCTGCTGCATGACTAACAGCTCGCCAAACACAGCCTCAGTCACTGTGCAGAAGTCCACATGCACCTCTGAGCCACGCTGACTTTTCACGCGCATGCAAGCCAGAGCCGACCGCCAACTCACAGAGCCCCGCCATGGGTTAATGGTGCACTAGATTTTCTGTTACCAGCATTCACCACAATGTACTGGAGTGTAAGACTATCACATCTGCCACACTCCACAAACTGTCCCTTATTCCCCGTGATTTCCCTGACCCCATCAGATTCTAATTTGCCTTTTACTTTTACATGCAATTTCCTGTTAGATTGGCGTTTGTAATGACTATTAATAAGGCACAAGGGCAAGCTTTCAAAAAATATGCCTGAATCTGCCAAAACCTGTTTCACTCACGGACAATTTCTATGTTGCTCTCTCCAGAGTTCCATCTTTTCATTCACTGACAGTTGTATCCTCAAACCCTCCCTCATTTGGACAACTGTGTTCTTCAGTAAGTGTTCACTCATCAATAAATAATTATATGCGGCGTATGCTACGCTGCGGGTTGGCTAGTTTTTCTATATTTTGGGTGGCATAGTTCTGATCTTGTGGCCTTCTATGTGGAGTTTACATATTGTGTTTGGATCCATCCAGGTTTTTCTCTGATACCTCAAAAATAAAGTTTTTTATATTGTGACAGATTAGGGTTTTTCTGCGACCCTTGCACCCTCAGACACCACGTCAGACACCAGATAAAAATCCAATAATTATTTATTATAATAATAATTGTGCACAAAGCACCACCTCTCCACAATTCTCCACATAACAATAACAATAATCCTCCACTCCCAGGCGGCTTAGCCACCCTGCCTCCCAACTCAGCTCATTGCCTGGGAGTTCCCACCCTTTTATATTCCCGACCCGAAGTGTTCCCAATCCAACAGTCCATAAGTCCCTTATTCCTTCCGGGTCAGGGTAAACCATTCTTCCCGACCCGGGG
>NW_024379335.1:0-9793 GCF_016835505.1 Polypterus senegalus
TTAAATCAAATTAAATCAAAAATTTGGTATTTAAAAAAGGAAATTTTCATCAGATATCTAATTTCCCAATAATAGTAATAAAATTAATTTCAAAAAACATAATTTTTAAAATTAAAGAACAGTTTTTTTAAATTTTGGGAAGAACTTTTATGAATTCTTTCACTTTAAAATTTCTGATTTTTTTGGATAAAAATTTTTATCCCTTTTTTTGTTTTGGGTATGTGTGGGCCAAAAGTCTCTTTCACATTTGGGGTAAGAGTCACCCTGGAGATAATCAATGGAGAGGTTATTTTTAAATAACTGGCAAAATTATAAGTTTCCCTTTTGAAACCTTTTTTCACTGTACCAAAATGTGTACCTTTCTTCATAGTGCTACCTGTGCAGCGCACTGACATTGACCAAAAACCAATTATTTTGCAAAATCCATCTGTTTCTGCAGAGCATTATCTTGGAAATTGTTTTTTAATATTGTGGTTTATTAATAAACAAATCAAATTACCGAAATGAATCCTCCCAAGTGAACGGGTTTAAAAGCCTGAGACAAATATCTTTTAGCTTTAATTTACGGGCGTTTTCACATTTCCCGGGCGGGACATTGACGGACTTTATCAGGTGGGAATCTGGTTTCAACACATTTTCAGCATTTTCCCCGTCCCAGCGGAGGTTTTTCAACACCTGGTGTAACAGCCTCCCGTCTGGAACGCGTAACGTGCAATTTAAGTATTTTGTCTAGCATTTTCCCTTTTACCCCCCATGAAGGAGGATTGTTTCCTGATATTATTATTGTTTAATTATTTAATAAACCCTAATTTAAAAAACAATTCGAAATATCTCTTGAAATATAATAAGTATCAGGATTTGGTACATTAATAATTATATTATTATATTATTATAATATTTTAAAATAATTAAACATATGCTTACACTGATAAATGGGACCCGGTAATAATTTTATATATATATTTGGGAGGTTAATTTTGCAGGTCATGGACTCCCGGCCGAAAATTTTAAAACTGCCTTAACATGCCTACTGATTAATTTATCCCATCAAAAGACAAGAGGCGGATTTTTGTCAAACTCGGCACAGTCATGAGGCTGAAAGAAAAGCCGACATCTGTCGGCGAATCTGTAGCGTCTCTACCTACATGAAGTGAACTTTTAAGGTTGGACTTTTAATTTTAAAGCATAAGTGGACTAAAATTGACAAAATAAATGGATCTAACAAGATTGAAATGATGTTTAGACTGGCTGTCGTACAATGAACGGCCTTCGGGGCAGCCAGATTAATTAATGGCCTTCCCGACCCCAAAATCTACCTAGAAAAGTACTCCCGTTTTGGGAAACACGTATTTACAATAAACATCGCGGCCTTAGAAAAAATTTGAAGGCTAAAAGAAGGCGCGTTATTGTATTTAGTTGCGCAGGCAGACAAGACATGCAGGTGACTCACCTTGCCGTTTGCGTGAAACCAGCGGAGCTGAAAAACTTAAAGATGAAACAAACAACAGCGATAGAATCCAAAAAGTCCAATCACGATCCTAAAATAATTTGTTAGAAACTTTAAGGCATCAAGCAGCTGATGCAAAATCAAGCTTCGTCCACGTGTTAAAGCGGTCAAAGACGCCAGCTGTTTCTATCAGTCTACCTCAGGGTAAAGTTCCCGGGTTTGGTTTTGGTAAAACCCCACCTATTTGACTTTTAAGAAACCAGTGTGTTTAAACACACAGAAATATAAATACCTTTTAAATATAGCTTAAATAACGAACATTTTAAAAGCTAAATGTTAAAAAGTACTAAAATGTGTACACATAGCGCTAAATGCAAAAGCTCAAACAACAAAAGTGGAAAAGGAATAAATACATTTTGGTTAAACTTACAATAAGAACAATTGGTTTAAAGCAAATCAAAAAAATATTCCACTTTTGTTTAAAACTTATAAACGTGCAAAAATTTTTTTTTTAAAAACCCTGATCAAGTTTAAGGAAAAATACTTTAATAAATACTAAATAATAAGGAGAAAGTTCTCACGGTTTTACATGCCCGATTGTGCATGAAAAGGTTATGTATTTTGGGAACTTTAAAGGAATGTATGGTGGCGCAGTGGTTCAACGCCTGTCGGTAAAGGCAACCCATGTATGTTTTCCTTGTTAAGCAGAATTTTGGACCGCATACTTTTCTGGGAACACTTTCTTTTTTGTGGAATTGTGCTGCGTGATTTCTGGCCCCGTGGATTTTCTTGTTGCATGAATTTACGGTTTGGGAATACGTTCCCTCGTTTGACAGCTAGTGTAATTTTTACAAAAATTCATGATCTGGAAATGCGCGTATGAAACTGAGGTAGAAGCATTCTAATATTTTCAGTAATATCAGCGAGCCTGAGATGTTGTTTGATTTAATAATGAAGGAAAAGAGTCTTGATGCATGGTGAAACCATAGATAAAAAAAAAAGCTCAACCTCGAGTGAGTTTAGCCGTGTGCTGAAATCAGACTTTATTCTTGAATGAAGTGTTGAAAAAGGGGAATGATATGTGAATCATGTGAAAGAGAAAGTAATTAAATACTGTGTGAAAGAAATGACTGAACGGTGAAGTTGATTGTCTGTTCTCTAGTAAAACGGAACGCTTTAGCTAAGTAATTTACTGGACATGAAGCAGAGTTAGAATCTAGAAAGAAAAAAAGACAGATAAATTATTTTTATTCAGAGTCGATGGCAGATGCGTGTTTATTCAATTTGACGTCTGTCTTTCTATGTTCGTCAGGACTAAGAATGTTAAACTGTAGAATGGGAGACGTCCCATATGAATATTCAAGTTAAATGTGAATATCAAGTGATATGACGGTATTGAAACACAATTGTACGGGTCTGTGTTTTAATGAAATGAGATTAAATAACCATGACTTATTGACCTCGCGATTTTCAGAATAGCTTGAACATGGTAGTTAAAGAAGAATTTTCAAACTAAATTTTCCCATGAAAAGTGTTATAAGCAAAAAGAAATTTTTGCATTTAAAATCTATAGATGTTTGTTCTCCAGTTTCCCAGCAAACCAGTACACGGATGAAAACAAATATGTTTTTTACAAGTTCCAAAAAAATAGCAATAGAAAGTTTCATAGCAATTAGAAATAACTAATCGTAGGATGTGATTTTTATCAATCTAAAAATGAATAGCGGCTATTAGAATTTTTTCTTGCATGCTGATTAGTACAGTATTAAATGTTTTAATGACAATATGCAAACAAATGAACCTAGACTGATTTCATTCTTTGAAAGAACAAAATAGAGGTTTATATTTGATGATTGAAAAATTTATTATTATATTATCATTTCAGAAATTTACAGACTGTATTAAAATTTGGGAAATACATTTATTGATTTGTTTCTGTAAGTGATTAATTTTAGGAAGAGTTGTTATTGCATCCATGTATTAGGTTAATCTCAGTGATAATGCAAAAGCTCAATGGATTATGCAGTTATACATTAGAAGCTTAGTCTATATGAACTGTTATAAAATCTTACAGATTTTGTCTTTTTAATAAGATGAGCTATATGATATGGATGTTATAAGATTTTTTTGTTTAACACTTAAATTCAGATATGTAACATCCTGTTATAATGTAAGCAATGTGTGAATTTTGTGTAATGTATGATGATCCTACTGAAGAAACATTGTCACTAGCATAGTTTAAATGTATTACTCTATTTCTTGCTGTTATTTTATGAGACTGAACTGCTGGTCTAGAATTGTCATTTATAATGCTGCATTTGTATGATACATATGATTGGGAAATAATTGCTTTATATTTATGTATTTGCTCTACCTTGCACCCTTCTCTAGTTAGCTAAGAAGTAGCTTATGGTTAACTCAATTTAGTGGTTAAAGCCTCTCCATTCAGTGGTAAAGTTTAATGAAGGAAGTAACAAGTGGTGTATATACAAACAAGACTTACAGAGACTGTACTCGCTAATGACTTTTTAAACTGTTGCATACCAGGGAAAAGCTGGTGAAGAAACACTTGCTTTTCCCGAGGGCGGAGTAAAGAACTAAGAAAGATTGCAAGTCCAGCTTACTCAGATTTGATCCATGAACTAAGACAAGTTTTATGGACTGTGGCAGGGACAGGCTGTAGCCACTGAGGTGATGTGACAGCTGTTGAGGCTCCCATGAATGACCACTGAATACAGTGCAAGCTTAGAGGAAGTGAACCTCTGCTAAAGGGACAGTCACCATGTGTTCATCTTATGAGCTCCCTACTGATAAAAAGGGGCTGTTTACTTTCTGTTCCAGTAACAACAAACTTTATGCTGAAGCAGTCACACTTTGTTCAGGCGGATCTGCAAGTTACCCAAACTGCAAAAGCCACCAAAAAAGAACTTTGTTAACAAACCACTGAGTTGGACAAGGCAAAATATAGCAAGTCTAGGAATATACTGAAACTATATAAAAAGGCTCAAGGTATGAGGATATGCATGATTTATCAATGATGTGAACTTGTAAATTGGTAACTTGGAATAGAACATCTGATAGTGAAGTTGGGGAGGATAACAGATAGTGAATGAACAATTATGCAATAATACTAGTTAAGAACAATTAATAATCATAGCAATGAAGCTAGAATAGCATCTGGAGTTATGTTACTATTGTAACTCATAAAGGGATCAGACATCAAGGGTGGGCACATCTAGCAACATATTGAAGCTAGAAATGATAGAAGTGCCAAGAATAGTGTAATCCATCAAGATGCTATATAGGATTGTAATATAATTTGATGCTATGACACCCACTGCATGAATTCAGTAATATGTAGATACAACATGACTATGTAAGAAATACTTGGCAAAAATCTCCACTAACACCATTGATGAGATATCACTACTTGATAACAGCATGTTAAATGTAACTGTTTGTCCATGTTTACGCTGGTTTTAGATGAATGGTACAGAAGCTATAGTGCTATTACATCACATGTCTGCAAATGACTTGAAATATTGACACTGTGATGGGGATCAAATACCTTTTGTTTTGTGGATATGACTTTCAAATTGTTTTTGTCACAGATCCCGTGACAAGGGTGACTATAATACTACATGTTTCTTTATGTCACTGTATCTGGACAGTACTGTTATGAGTTTATTCATGTCATGTTAACTGTGCACACAGGAGGCTCAACAGTTAGAATTGCTGACCAAGCATTGGATTAGATAGCCAAAGACAACTGGAGGCTTGTATAGTCAGCTTAAACACAGGTTAGGTATTTCTGTCCTCTATCAGCACAAACCTTCTTTCCTTCTTGGGAGAATGAGAATGAACATGTAAGCACTATGATATTTCTGTATTTTGTGGGAGGAATTCAGCCCCTTTTTTGGGAAAGGAACCAGCAAATGAAGCAAGAACCATAAAAGGTCTGGACGGGGGCCAGACCCTTCGACTGTGCCAACATAGGTGTTGGGAAAACCCTCCCAAACGTAGGGACGGAAAAATGGCTGACTGTGTTGATCCAGATTCCCACCTGGATAAAGTCTGTCCATATGCCTCCTCGTCTGTAACTTCTTAAAAACGTCAGTAAATGTAAGCTAAAAAAAATATTTTGTCTCATGTGATTCTTGTACCGTAATCACTATGGGAGGGATATCGCCTTTTTCGTATATTATGATATAGTCTAATTATTTAATAAGCCACAATATTAAAAGAAACACATTTCCAAGAGAGCTAATGCCTCTGCAGGGAAACACCATCCTACTAAACCGTCTATTACAACATGGACTGTAACAACTTGCTGCATTTCATTGTTCTGTCCAGGTACTTATCCATGAATCCATAGGGTTTCCCATCTGTATCTAAAAACAAAATACAACATCCCCTTTCCCTAGTTAAAACCAATATGTCCTTTAACAGCTGAACATTTAAAATTAATATCCTGCCTAGCTCACCATATGGGATCTCAAATAAGCTAAAATTAAGGTTCCAAAAGTCAATTCAAAATCACTAAATATACAAAACATTCCAACTTTTGTTAACGATTTTTGATGTTACAATATGTTTCACATGTTATTTTTATACTTTTTTCTATCATGGTAACAGAGGCACCTCGCAAAATCAAAAACAAAAGCTAGCTCATCCAAACAGCAAATCTATAGTAGTACTAGGGCAACCATTCTGTATATGTAAGAAATGTCCAAATTCAAAAACTACAAAAAAGTTTTTTTTTTAGATGGGAGCCAAAAAAATAACCATAAAAGGAGGGTTTAAAACCTTATAAACCAAATTCATTATCACTGTAGTTTCTTATATTATTATTTTTTTAACTCGCAGAGAGTCTAAAAAACATTGAGTGCTTTTGACTTGTGCACTGGTTGAGTAAATACTGCAGCCTTCAGATAACAAAATATTCTTTAAAAGACAACTTTTCACAAAAGATGTTATTCTCTGTGCATACCAAAGGGGACATGACCAAAAAATTATAACTGAACACATTTATAATATTAACAATAAGAGCAGCTCACTATTCAAAAGGTAAATATATAGGGTAGTCAGGATTGAACTGGGAGACTCTTGATTACTAGTCAGCAATTCTTACCACTGCGCCACAGAAGTATCATCCTTGTGCCCTTTGTGAAATTGTTTATTTGATTTTTTGGACTTCAGGTTTCCCCATTATATAGTTTATGTTTACATTTTGTCATTTATTACAAAATATGAAAAATGTTTCTTTTTAACAATGCTTTTACACAGAATTTGTAGAAACAGAACCCCCATGAAATGCATGTGTTCCAAATAACAATCTATTATTTCCCTATACAACTCTAGGTACCCTGACTTAGATAATCCCAAAATTTGTTCCGTTCCAAGCAGTGGGAGGGATGGAATAGTAGGTTGCTTGCTGCTGTCTTGATCAGGACATTTACAAAAGAAAAGGCGCTAAGGAGAGGTCAAAGGGATTTAATGTGGGCCCGGGTTTACAAGTGTTTTCGTGGGTTTTTGGGAATTCTAGTGTTAACTGAAGGTCTTTCTACTGTTGGATGACTGGGATCTTTTTCGGAATAAGGAGTTGCATTACACAGATGATAAGAAAGAGTTTTAAAGCAAATCAGAGAAATATGATGTACTTGACTAAAATAAATAAATTGCACACAGTACTCAGATGAGGCCTCACCAGTGCATTATAAAGGTTGAGCATAACCTACCTTTTACTTTTACTCCGCACATTGTGCTATATAACCTAACATTCTGTTTGCCTTAATAGCTTCTGAACCGGAAGTTGATAGCTTAGAGCTTAGAGTCCACTATGACTCCTAAATTCTTCTCATAATCTGTACTTTCAACTCGTATTGTGTATTCAAACCTAACATTTTACTTCCTATGTGAATACTTTACATTTACTGACATTAAATTTCATCTGCCCTAAAATCTGCCCAAGCCTTTATGCTATCAAGTCCTTCTGTACTGATATACGGATTCCAAATTATCTCTAATCCGCCTATGTTGTATTATCTACAATCTTAACCATCTTATTACTTACATTCATATGTAAATCATTTATATATATTAAAAATAGCAGTGACCCTAGCACTGACCCCTGTGAAACACCACTCTTAACATCTGCTAATTCTGATGAGGTTCATTGCACCATCATCGTCTGCTTCCTGTGTCTGTGCCAATTCTACAATCATCTAAAAACATCTGCCTGAACTCCCACTTCTTTTAGTTTGATGCCCAGCCTCTCATGTAGCACCTTATTAAATGCTTTCTGAGAGTCAATATAAATAATATATGCTCTACTTTGATTGTATCCTTTTGTTGCCTCCTAATAGAATTCCAGCATATTAGTAAAACATGACGCCCTATTTGAGCGGATGCTGACTGTCCAGAATAACTCCTGTCCTTGCCAGTTGTTGCTCAATTTATCCGTATAATTACTTCTTAATTTCCTGTGATGCATGTTAAGCTTACTGGCCTGTGTTGCTTGGATCTGACCCTGTCACCCTTATATAATGGGATGATATTTGCCATTTTATAGTCCTTTGGAATCTCTCAGTTGCACGATGACTTCCTAAAATATACAGTATGTCAAGAGTTTATATATATACTCACTAGCCTCCTAGAAATTGAGGATAAATTTATATGGTCCTGGTGATTTGTTTGATTTCATCTGATTTAATCTGAGCTGTATTTCTCCTCTACAATTTCCAAATCCTATTGTACCTCCTTAGTAGTAATTTATTAAGTACTATTGAAACAAAGAAAATCTTGCAAAATCAGATTTTATAGATATTTTTTATTCTTTTGGATTCCTGGATTCCTTTTAATTTTGCATTGGTGGGCGCTGTTTTGTTTGACCACATACTGACAGAATTGAGTGTTATGTTTTCTTTTGTTAATATCCAGAATCATAATAAAATGCTAAAAGCTGAACTTTCGTTAAATATCTTTACAAACCTAAAAGAAACACAAACATGTTTAAAACCATAAGTCTTTTAATTGGTAAATAAGAGACCTTTAAAGTTTGCTTTTACAGGCTACTTATTGCTTATTAACCAAACACAATAAATGTCCTTGAATCTGCTAGAAATACATTTACAGTAGTTTCTTCTAATTCTTCAGCCAGATATCAAGTTTGTGGCCAGATGAAAAAGGATAGGTTCAAACTAAATATGGCATAAAAATGGTTTAATTCACTTCACTACTGATGCCCTATATCCCAAATGACCAAATTCTTTAAGTATCCAGGTACTTGTGAACCATTGAAGCTGAACCTTGTCTTTCACGGTCTTGTGGCTTTGTATCATCCACAGCTAGTTGTGTCCAGGTATAAAGAGAATAACTGTGACAGTGTGATAAAAGATGTACCCCACATCAGTCCTTTGAGAATAACAATGGTGACATTCTAATAAGTAGCATCAGTCTGTGTTAAAATGTATGTTTCTGTATTCTAGACAAAATATCTTTTGAAATACTTTGCTTATATAGGAGGAATTTGCTCCAGAAAAATTTACCAACCTAGGTCATATAAAATTAACAACATTGTTTTTTTTTTTCAAAAATAGCTTTATTTTCTTTATGATTGGAAACAAAAAGACTCTAACCTTAATTTGGATGTGAACTTTATTTGGAGATAGCAAGAATGCATAAAAATAAAATATCATTACCAGAATGTAAAGCACTAATAGATTGGAGACTCAGCTTGACTCCTCCTTCAAATAGTATTCCCATCTTTACTACTAGAAAAACTCCAGAAATTCTATGTACCTTATTGTTTAAGGCAATGTTGTCATGAAAAAACTTTCCATATCTTCAAAGAGGCAGAGCCCAGATGAAAATGCAGAAAATTTCATTTTGGCTCCAGCAATTGGAAAGTTGCGGTTTGAATCAGTAATGGCAGAACAACTGTACTCCATTGGGCCTTCAACAAGGCCCTTAAAATCATTGATTTGTACTGTGTATGACATTAGCGTGCATCAGCCTGCAACAGATCCTCCAACTTACAGGAAAATTTGGGGTTGGTGCGGATTGGCACTCCAGCCACCATAAATATCACCTGTTCAGTGTGGTGCTAGGTGTCACCTACTCAGGTCCCCATCTAGTGGGTAGGCGGTGGTGGGTCACGTCAATGTACTGTCAGCACATGCTCCCAACCTCCTCTCTGCTCATTTTGGAACAGAGTTATGCACAAATGTCTCATCATGGGTGATAATCAATTAACAATCTGCTTTTATACTTCTCTATTACATTACCTCATTTAATATATAGTCCTGTCTCTTAATATTCAGGACTATCACCTTATACAGTCAACTA